>NC_063051.1:2495000-2525000 GCF_018812025.1 Megalobrama amblycephala
ACTTCAAACACCTGATGAGAGTCAATCACTCTTTCTTTCTCTCGCCCAGCTTCATTTCAGTTTCTCACATTTTCACACACACACACTCTCACAGGACGAGATATTTATTTTCCCACAAAATCTTTTTCGATGCATTCCTCTGCAGATTTGACTGTGAATATTGAATCAGGCAATTATTGGAGGATCCTGTGCTGCAGATACGAGGTGTTCCAGCGCTGTCAGAGGAATAAAGGAGAGGCAGAATAAAGGCGTCTCAGTGTTTTCTGACAGCTCGAGGTTTGTGTGCATCTGCCTTTAACTCACCGCCGCTTCACTCGGCCAAACCAACATCAAATCGGACGTTACATGAGGGTTATCAGTCAACATACACACAACGCATACAGAAGAAACTGGAACGCTTTACAATAAGGACTCGTTTTTAAAGGATTAGTTCACTTCAGAATTCAAATTTTAATGATAATTTACTCACCTCCATGTCATCCAAGATGTTTATGTCTTTCATGAGGAAAACATTCCAGGATTTTTCTCCATATAGTGGACTTCACTGGGGTTCAACGGGTTGAAGGTCCAAATGTCAGTTTCAGTGCAGCTTCAAAGAGCTCTACATGATCCCAGACGAGGAATAAGAGTCTGATCTAGAGAAACCATCGCTCATTTTATTTAAAAAAAATAAACATTATATACTTTTTAACCACAAATGCTCATCTTGCACTGCTCTGTGATTCTCCACGCATTACGTAATCACGTTGGAAAGATCGCGCGTGACGTAGGCGGAAGTACTGCGGTAGGGCTAAAAACTAATTTTTTACTCCAACGTCAAAATCGTCCGACATCGTTGTTTTACCTTTTTTTGTAAAGGCCATTTGACTAATGGTGTGCTCACACCAGACGCGAATGAAGCGTTATAAGCGCGAGTGATTTACATGTTAAGTCAATGCAAAGACGCGAATAGACATCCTGCGGCGTGAATTAAGCGTTTGACGCGCGTAACGCGTGATTAGGGCTGTCGCGGTTAAGTAATTTCCCTTGCGGTATTTTTGAGTGGCTCAATAGCGCAATATGCAGTATTACCACCAAATATTACATATATAATATATTATAATCTGTGTAACGAGGTCATATTCGAAACAGGAAGTTAGGAAGAGAATGTCAAAATAAGGGTCTACATTACAGAACATAAACCTCACAGTAAGATCAGCTATGTAAAATACTTACTTACGATCCTTGAATCTGAATAAACAAGAAACTTTCTGCTGATATTTCACGAGTATAAGCAGAACTACTCATCTCTGCGCATTCTAGACAGTTAGATTGTTGCGCCACAAGGTGGCGACAAGAGACTGTCTTTGATTCTTTAAACCGTTCATTCAACTGCACGCTCAAAAACGTTGATTCATTCGAAGAGAGATGTAAAGAAACAAGCTGTTGAAATCATTTTAACTTTGAGCGCCACTTTGTAAGGCTCAGAATCGATGCTAAGGCAGAGATTTCGCTATTCTTGGACACGGCCTTTTTTCACAAATATATATATGTCTCGGCCTGAAGGACAGGTGATTGCACGCGCTCAGTTGATCTCTCTCACATTTGCTGTCTGTTTAGGCTTGTTTAGTGCAAACCTGCGGAGCCTCTATACAAATCACCAAGGTACACATTATGCTATAATTACTAACTTATTTAATATTTAGTACACATGCATGAAGTGTAAAACGAGAAGGACATAATCTTTCAAAAAATAACATGCAAATATCACGGTTGCTGCAGTTTTTGCAGTCCTCTGCGGTTGGCTCGTCAATAGCGCGGTATTACGATATTGCAGTTATCGCGACAGCCCTACGCGTGATTCGCGTAAGTTGAAAAATCTGAACTTTGGTGAAAATTCGCGCCGCGTTAACCAATCAGGAGCTTGCTCTAGTAGTGACGTGATTGTGACGTAGCGAGCGTAGTTGGATGCTTGAACATTTTGGGCCCTATAATACACCCGGCGCAATGCGACGCAAGGCGCAGCGCAAGTGTGTTTGCTAGATTGCGTCCGGCGCCGTTCCCGTTCAGCGCCACGTCCTTAAATTAGTAAATGCATTTGCGCCAGTTAGTGCGCCCATGGGCGTGCTGGTCTAAAAATTGCTATTTTAAGGAGCTGAAAATAGACTGCGCCATAGACCAACTCAAACCTGGTCTAAAGTCTAAAGTCAATGGCGCAATATTTTTTTGTTAGAGCGCGTTGGTAGAAACTGCGCCTCTGGGCGCGTCGACTTTGCTTATTACACACAGGGATGCGCATCACACAAACATGCCAAATATTAAAAACAAAAGGATTACAGTGTAAAAGAATATTATTGTGTAGGCTACATAAATATAAAAATGTAACTTCGTTTAACTTCTAACTAAACGTTTAACTTCGCCGCACGAGCAGATCGGTTTCTTCGTTTGAAAAGCGTTCAGCTTTTCCGCCAACAAATTCCGCCATGTAAATAGCAATCCGCCATGGCGCGAGCGCATCTCGCTCTTAAAGGGAATGGGAGATGACACTCTGATTGGTTTATTGAACGTTACGCCCATTACTCATTAAGAGAATAGGGACAACCCATTTCAAAAATGCGGACCATTTTTCCGTCGTTAAAATAGCAAAAGTGGATTTGGACACGCCCTGAGTGCACCTGCGCCGTGCGCTTTACACTTTGCGTTTAGATCGTTAAAATAGGGCCCTTTGAGTTTACTCGCTTCATTCGCACGTGAAATTCACTTCACAACAGACGCGAATTCGCGTCATGAGAGAGTCTTCTGCCAGGCGGCTCCAGTCTCGTTTCTGCACACTTCCTCTGAATAAACACATCAACTCGTCAGCAGGAAAGATATGGCGAATAAGCTCAATTTGCAGGCTTTAGCTTGCTAGTAGTCTCAATATGAATATATAATAGCGTTTTTTACAACTTACCAGATTGTCTGACCTCCTCACTCACTTTCTTCCAAGCAAGATCCTTTTTATTCCTGTTTCTATAAAAGTATGAAGATGTATCGATGATTTTGTCCTCCATTGTTGTTTCGGATTTCTGTTTCCACTCGATACGTCGTAATCACGTCACTACTAGAGCAAGCTCCTGATTGGTTAACGCAGCACAAATTTTTTTTGCCAAAGTTCAGATTTTTCAATTTGCGCGAATCACGCGTGAAACACCCGAAACGCTCAATTAACGCCGCCTCATTCGTGCAAATCGTGCCGCAGGATGTCTATTTGTGTCTTTGCATTGACTTAACATGTAAATCACTTGCGCTTAACGCTTCATTCACGTCATTAGTCTTTGCACATTTGCTTTGCAAACACTGGATCGGTACTTCCTCCTACATCACGCGTGACCTTTCCAACATGATTACGTCATGCGTGGAGCATCACAGAGCAGTGCAAGACGAGCATTTGTGGTTAAAAAGTATATAATTTGTATTTTTTTAATAAAATGTCCGATGGTTTCTCTAGATCAGACTCTTATTCCTCGTCTGGGATCATGTAGAGCTCTTTGAAGCTGCACTGAAACTGACATTTGGACCTTCAACCCGTTGAACCCCAGTGAAGTCCACTATATGGAGAAAAATCCTGGAATGTTTTCTTTTGTCCATTCCTTTTCGACTAAAGAAAGACATGAACATCTTGGATGACATGGAGGTGAGTAAATTATAAGGAAATTTTAAATCTGAACTGAACTAATCCTTTAAACTTAGCGTTATAGCGTAATTATATATTAACTACATGTAACTCATAGGATTAGGGGTTGGTTTAGTGTTAGTTGCATAGAGTTATGCATAATTTATAGTAACTACTACAGTAAATACATATGAAGTGTAACAAGGACACTAAAATAAAGTATTGCCTATCATTTTACAGTATCTATTAATCTTTGATAATGTTCATGTTAGTTCAAAATGTCAACAGATACAACTTTTGATCTTAATAATGATTGATAATTAATAAAACATTGTATTCCAGCTCTTTCTGAGTACCTCCTGATGTAACGGCGTTACTCTGGCCGTCAGTAGGTGGCGCTCACGCTGCTCCTCACGCTGTAACATGCCACCTCACACACTCCTCAAACAGTCCGCAACGCAAACAGACACACAATTTCTTTCAATTAGCACGAGTCGGGCAGCTCAATAAATTTCAGTTTGTCGCGGGAGACGCGAGGGCGCTGTACTTCGACTCGCCGCAAATGAAGAGTAATGTGAGAGCGAGCGTGAGCGTGAGCCGCTCCTCAGCCTGCTAACCAGACACACACAGATGACCGTCAAACACACACACCAGCAGTTTATCAATTAACCAGCAGTCTCAGGGAACAGAATGAACGAGATGAAACGAGATCATCTCAAGAGCAGAAGAAGACAGAGGCGAGATGAAGCCTTCAGGTCTCTTCGTAATGATGGAAGATATTGAGCGTCGCTCCTCAAATGAAAGACATCTGTCACGGATCGGGGGTCTTTCCTCTCTGAAGGAGCGTAATATCAATAATATTAACTTAGGCACATAATAAACCTGCGGCTTGGACACAAATCAGCGACTGCAGCCGCACGCAGATCTTTTACTGCTGCGAGAAGGTGCTGGAATCGATTTTGCAATCTGGGGGCCCATGAACGGAAAATACGAAGCGGAGGATCACTGCGATCCTGAGCATCCTGTCGCATGAGGTATGCTGACCCAAAGAAACGTGATTAATCAGAGGTAGAGATGAAGAGAGCGCAGATGACCTCAAAACCTCAGACGAGCAGAACAGAAGCAGAGCAGAGATGATGATGATGATGAAGGTCTCAGCCTCTTTTCCTTTTCAACCGGAGGATCGGAGAAGCTCCTTCAGAACCGGACCATGATCACCGACTGATGTTACTGTAACCTGCACACAAACAAACATATTATCTTACAAAAACAAACAAAAGATATATATATGTATATATATATATATATATATGTATATATATATATATATGTGTGTGTGTGTGTGTGTGTGTGTGTGTGTATGTTTGTGTGTCAGTAGATTCATTAATTATTTTACATATTTTTAGATTACAGTTTACTTGCCATTTTGCCTATATTGTTTAGAACAGCAGATATTTGTCTATTATAATCTATGTATTTTTATCTTATATTTTTTAATAAATATAATTTATTTTTAATAATAAAATATAATATGTAATTTCATATATATATATATATATATATTTATATTTATATATATATAATGAATGCATATTTAAATATTTATTTTTTGCATTTTTGGCTATGGCATATGACAGCAGAGATTTGAATATTATATATATTAATCATTACTAATTCATTCATTTTACTATTTCATTATCTATCTATCTATCTATCTATATATTATAGCAGATATATATATATATATATATATATATATATATATATATATATATATATATATCAAAATATCAAGATAAATACATAATATATATAAAAATATATATATACATATTATATATATAAAACACATTATTTATATATTATTTATTTATTTATTTTATATATAATATTTTTATAATATTAAAATTGATTTTTGGGATATAATATATTCATTTTTGCTTTTTCATAAAATGGCAAAGACTCGATTTCTATGGAAGCCCGTTTCCGCCACTAAATAAAAAAATAAAAAGAGTAATTGCGACTTTTTATCTCTGAATTCTGACTTTATAAGTCGCAATTGTGAGAAAAAAAGTCAGAATTGCGAGAAAAAAAAGTTAGAATTCAGAGATAAAAAGTCGCAATTACTGTTTTTATTTTTTTTATTTAGTGGCAGAAACGGGCTTCCTTAGATTTCAACTATTGTAATAATAATAATAATAATAATAATATTATATTAATATATAATTAATATAATTAAGTTTTAAATATATTATTATTAATATATATACAATATATATAAAAATATCAAGATAAATAAATAATATATATAATATATAAATAATATATATTTATATTTTTTCTTTTTTTCTTTTTTTTCTTTTTTATAAAATGCAAAGACTTGATTTCAACTATTGTAATAATATATATATATTAATATATAATTAAGATAATTAAGTTTTAAATATATTATTAATATATAAACTGTAATTTTATAATATATACAATGTTATATATATATATATATATATATAAGATTAATTTTTGACATTATATATTTTTTTTTGGGGGGGGAGGGTATTAATTCATTTTTGGGATATACATTTATTTTTGCTTTTTTATAGAATGGCAGAGACTTGATATTAACTATTAATAATATATATGTTAATATACAATTAAGTTTTAAATATATTATTCATTATATATATATAGAGAGAGAGAGAGGGAAAGGGGGACATAATTATGAACATGATATGAACAATTATGAAGAGCATGATATAACATGAATTAGTTTGTTGTATATTTCTCTGTGTTCGTCAGAACAGACCCGAGACGAACATGAGCTGAGAGCAGGAGAGGTCATCTGATGGAGAAGAGGAGAGAAGAGAGGGAAGGAGTCGTGAGTTCTGGTTCTGATGTTCCTGCAGGCGTCAGCGAGGCCCGTCACGACCGAAGCCACAAACACAACATCACTCACAGCAGAGAGAGAGAGAGACGAATAATTCAGTTTGTAATGACTTCTCCGCACAACACCTTCATGTAATTCCATTATGGATTTTGCCATAAAGTGATAAATTCATTATTCCGGTGGACAGTAAAAAGCAGCAATAACATCCTCTAATATGCACATTATTCATCGCATTACTCCGAGGGCTGATTTCTCCTGCTTTCCTCTTTCATTTATGAAGCTGCTTTTTCGGAGTGTGATGGGAACGGGATGCATTGTTCTAAAAACTGAATTACCAACGGCGTCCCGTCACTAATGCGAACTCACGGCGCTGAGGCTTTTTGCCATCATCCGTTTAAAAGGGTTTCTCTGAAAGACATGCTTCAGCTTTATGACACTGACACGTGAGAGATCATGAAAACTCACATTAATAGTGTCAGAATCTTTCATTGGCTCTGCCGGAGTTTAAGAGATGAATCTTACTGAGAACAGGTGAAATTTACATGATGTTATTTGTTTTACTGCGTATCTTTCAGTATTAAATATTGTGTATCATATTAGATAATGACGAGATTTTTTTTCTCAAAAAAATTAAATATATAAAATGGGAGTTTTGTTGTAGTGTTGATGGTGGTTGTCAAGATGTTCAGTTTTTTTTTTTTATCATATTATATGTATTTTGTTCCATTTGAGTTCTGCTTAAATTCAAATTACAATTCTACAAATTCAGTTCAAACTCAGAAACTTTACTGGATCGTGGAGGAAACACTGTACAGTAAGCTTTTGTTTGTCATCTATCTATCTATCTATCTATCTATCTATCTATCTATCTATCTATCTATCTATCTATCTATCTATCTATCTATCTATCTATCTAATCAAATTAATAAATAATTATAACAGTAAGTAATATTTTTAACAATATACACAAACTGTATATATACACACACACACACACACACACACACACACACATATATATATATAATTAATGTTATATATTATAAAAATTACAGTTTATATATTAATAATATGTAAAACTTAATCATATATTAATATATATTATTAAAATTATGTTGAAATTCTCTGCTGTTCTATAAAAAAGCAAAAATAAATTTATATCCCAAAAAAATTATATATATATATATTTTTGCTTTTTTATTAAAATTATAATAAATAATAATTATAATAAATATATAATAATTTAATATATATATATATATATATATATTATAAAATACAGTTCATATATTAATAATATATGTAAAAAATTAATCATATATTTATATATTATAATTATGTAGAAATCAAGTCTGTTCTATAAAAAATATATATTAGTAATATAAAATTAGCAATTATATTATCATTATTTAATATTTAATATATTATAATTGTATATAATGATTTAATCTTAATATATATATATATATATATATATATATATATATATATATATATATATATATATATTAAATTATTATATATTTATTATAATTATGTGTGTGTGTGTGTGTATATATACTTTATATATGTACTTTATATAGTGTATATTACTTTATTACTTTATATATAATGTTTATATATATATATATATATATATATATATATATATATATATATATATATATATATATATTTTTTTTTTTTTTTTTTTTTTGCATTTATGGCAATTGTATATGACAACAAACTTGATTATTATATATATATTTTTGAATGATTATTACTAATGTTAAATAATGGCACTGTATTGTAAAGTGTTGGATAAAAGGCTGAATGGTGTTTATTAAATGTGTTTTGATTGTTCTTTCTTCATAACAGAAGCCTGCAGTGATTCTCCAGTGTCGCTCAGATGTGCTCGACTGCGACTGTAGTGTGTTTGTTTCCGGTGTAACTCACAGAACTGTTGATTGTGATTCTTCAGCGTGAGGACGGTGACGGAGCGGTCGCGTGTCTCAGAATCACAGATGGCTTCAGTTCTTCACAGCTGTAGATGAGCGTCCGCTGCTTCACGGCCCTGTTTCTCCGTCTGTCTCCTGCATTGCAAATAATTCATTAACCATTTCATTCTTTAAAAAACATATTTTATGCAAATGTGATCAGATGTGGTGTTCTTTTAAATTACCTCTGAACACATCAGCCTGCGATGAGAAAAATATCAGGACTCAAACTTTCAGAGCATCTCGTTTTCTCTTCTCAAATAAATCTGTAGAACAAGCGACACGCATCACACACACATCTTCTCAGTCTTACTAACCTGTTCAAACATTTACAGCGGCATTGTGTGAAGTCTAATGCTAACACACTCGAACATTGATGGAGGTGATGTGTGAGGTCAGCTGATGCGGCTCTGAGGCGCCTTACAAACGCCGACACCTGATGGAAAGATTTCACATTGTTGAAGATACAGAACAGAAATTACACTGGATTTCTGTCATAAATATATTCTTTTAGGTCTTTCTAGAGAAGGTTTCTCCATAACGAGCTGACAGGGAACATTCTAGCAAGATTCTCTCGAAGGTATAAGCAAACGTCCTTCTGGTAACGTTAATAGAACATTCGTTCAGAGTTATCTGGTCTTTAATAATGTTCTCAAAACGTTAGCACAAAAACATAATTTATATGTCATTCATGGAATGATTTTTCTGAAACGTTTTAGTTGGATGTTCATCTAACGGTTTTTTTTCAAATGTTACTCCTTGTTTCAGAATGTTCAGAGAACATTCAAAAGTGACGTTTGTAACATTAAGGTTTAAATGTAATTGTAATGTTATATTATTGAATAAAATGGTAAACCTTGACAAAATGTGATTTGTAGATTGAAAGGGATAGTATGAAAGGGATTTTAAATGACAAAACCTTGAAACCTTGAACTATACTACTGGCCTTCTAGTGCCATCTGGTGGCACCAAATGACAGTTTCAGACAATTTACTAAGGAAAAATATGTTTTTTAAAGGTTTTTTGACAGTTATAGTGCCACCTATTTCCCGATCTTCACCACTTTTTTGGGGTGTCCTCAGAGTGTGCCCATACATATGTGTGCCAATTTTGGTGAAAATATCTCATTTTGTTTTGAAGTTATAGACACTTATATTTAAGAGAGCATAAAAAATGATCCATGAAAGACTTTGATTGGATTTTTTTGCCACTTCCTATCAAAATTTTGACATTTAGGCTAAAAGTTTTAATGAACCAACTTAGGTTCCGTGTTTCCTACGCTGGTTTCGTCTCGATCGGACTAACGGTTTCGAAGATATTCGCAAAAGTTTTTTAGGCGCTGAATCACAACGTTGCAGAAACCATAAGGTGAAACCTAATAAGTTCGGTGTCGTTGGACTCGACAAGATTTCAGGAGTATAAGGACGTGAAAATAAACTCCCATGAAAATAAATCGAACACACCCACAGTTATATACATTTTTATCCAAAACAGGCAATTTACCATTAGAAATAGATGGTTTTTACAGCTTTTTAACAGTTATATCGCCACCTATGGTCCGATCTCCATAAAAGTTGGCATGCTTCTTTAGAGTCATATGCTGCATGAGCTCACTTATTTTGGTGAAGTTCTGAGTTTTTGTTTAGGATTTATAGGCTTTTGAGTATATTTTGCCACGCCCATTTTGTAAATTACCCTGTTATTGTAAGATATAAAGTCGGAATTGGGAGTTATAAGGTTGGAATTTGGAGTTATAAAGTCGGAATTGGGAGTTATAAGGTCGGTATAGGGAGTTATAAAGTCGGAATTGCGAGATATAAATTCAGAATTGTGAGATATAAAGTCGGAATTGCGAGATATGAAGTCGGAATTGGGAAATATGAAGTCGGAATTGGGAAATATAAAATCGGAATTGGGAGTTATAAAGTCAGAATTGCGAGATATAAAGTCAGAATTGCAAGATATAAAGTCGGAATTGGGAGATATAAAGTCAGAATTGCAAGATATAAAGTCGGAATTGTGAGTTATAAGGTCGGAATTGGGAGTTATAAAGTCGGAATTGCGAGATATAAAGTCGGAATTGGGACATATAAAGTCAGAATTGGGAGTTATAAAGTCGGAATTGGGAGATATAAAGTCAGAATTGCAAGATATAAAGTCAGAATTGCAAGATATAAAGTCGGAATTGTGAGTTATAAAGTCAGAATAGCGAGTTATAAAGTCGGAATTGGGAGTTATAAAGTCGGAATTGCGAGATATAAAGTCGAAATTGCAAGATATAAAGTCAGAATTGCGACATATGAAGTCGGAATTGGGAAATATAAAGTCGGAATTGCGAGTTATAAAGTCGGAATTGCGAGATATAAAGTTCAGAATTGGGAGTTATAAAGTCGGAATTGGGAGTTATAAAGTCGGAATTGGGACTTATATGGTCGGAATTGGGAGTTATAAAGTCAGAAATGCGAGATATAAAGTCAGAATTGTGAGATATAAAGTCGGAATTGGGAGTTATAAAGTCAGAATTGCGAGATATAAAGTCAGAATTGCAAGTCTGGAGTCCAAACCAGACTGCACTGGTTTGGTTCTGATCGGGTCAAAAACCTAGGATTCCAACAATATAAGACACTTGAGCCTAGGCCTAATGGTTTAGGAGTTATGATCCATTTCGTACTTTTGACCGCTGTAGCGCCCCCGTCAGGCCAATCGGGGCGAGCCTTGGTGTGAGTACTACCAGCCCTCAAAGTTTTTAGGTCTCTACGACTTACGGTTTGATCTGCCCGATCACTTTTAGGGGAGAATGCTGATCCTTGGAAAATGTAACAATTACAAAAGAGTTTCAGCGCTACGCCTCGAACCCCTAATAATAAGCAGCAGCTGACAGGTAAATGCTCTCCTAAGAAACACACACACACACACACACCTCAGTACACACGTGTGAACGCCTTCATCACATCCACACACAGAGCTCAACAGGTGCTCAGAATCACCGGCGGGAGACTGTGAGCTGGAATCACAGGTGCTCGCGGCTCTTTGTAAACATCCAGATCTGTGCAGAGCAGAATGAATCGAGGAGGAAGAGAAACCAAACCTGCTATTCTTCACAGTCTGTGTAAACCACAATCAATTTCTTAGAAAAGTCATTTCTTCACGTCTTTAACGTCGCAGCGCTGCCTTCATTTCAAATGTCTTGAACAATGGAAACTCGATAAAAAAAAGAGGGATCCTTAAAAGTGTTTCTTTCTTCGCCTTCCATAAAAGAGGGAAAACTACAATGATGTGTTAAAGGAAGAGTGAACAGAAAAATGCAGATATCCGTTAACATTTACATTCATCTTTATGGCAGTCTGTCTCTTCTGCATGAGTGGTCAGTCACACATACAGGTGTTCTTTTTCTCTGAACCATAAATGTCACATGACCCTAATGCAAAATGACATCATCATGTCACCGCTGATGGTCTGATGACATCACAAGAACACACAGAGTCTTCTGCTGGAATCATTTAAATCGCAGCTTTCAATGTCATCAGAGTCTCATTCGAGCTGCTGACATCAGATTATGGGCTATGAGTCGACTGAAAGCTTTTTACTGTCAATCATTCTGTGTGAATATTCCCTGAGGTCAAAGGTCAGAGGTCAAAGCTCGAAGCAGACTGTCAGCTGGCAGCGACCCTAAAATGTGTCAACATAAAAGACACCAGACGCTTCTTCCTTCTGTTCCTGAGACCTTCCAATGACATTATCTAACGACGTGCAGTTTATATCGGCTGAATATTCATCTATACAGGTATTTAAATACGTCACTGTTCAAAAGTTTAAAAGACATTAATACTTTCATTCATCAAGGATGCATTAAAAAGACATTTATAATGTTACAAAAGATTCTATTTCAAATAAATTCTGTTCTTTTGAACTTTATATTCATCAAAGAATCCTGAAAACAAAAAATATGAACAGATAATAATCATAAATGTTTCTTGAGCAGCAAATCATCATATTAGAATGATTTCTGAAAGATCATAAAGTCAGTTATAAAGTCGAAATTGCGAGTTATAAAGTTGTAATTGCGAGTTATAAAGTCAGAATTGCGAGTTATAAAGTCGGAATTGCAAGATATAAAGTCGGAATTGCGAGTTATAAAGTCGGAATTGCAAGATATAAAGTCGGAATTGCGAGTTATAAAGTCGGAATTGCGAGTTATAAAGTCGGAATTGCGAGTTATAAAGTCATAATTGCGAGTTATAAAGTCATAATTGCGAGTTATAAAGTCATAATTGCGAGTTATAAAGTCATAATTGCGAGATATAAAGTCTGAATTGCGAGTTATAAAGTCAGAATTGCGAGTTATAAAGTTGTAATTGCGAGTTATAAAGTCGGAATTGCGAGTTATAAAGTCGGAATTGCGAGATATAAAATGTCTGAATTGCGAGTTATAAAGTTGTAATTGCGAGTTATAAAGTCGGAATTGCGAGATATAAAATGTCTGAATTGCGAGTTATAAAGTCGGAATTGCGAGTTATAAAGTCAGAATTGCGAGATATAAAATGTCTGAATTGCGAGTTATAAAGTTGGAATTGCGAGTTATAAAGTCAGAATTGCGAGATATAAAGTCGGAATTGCGAGTTATAAAGTCGGAATTGCGAGTCAAAGTCGGAATTGCGAGATATAAAATGTCTGAATTGCGAGTTATAAAGTCGGAATTGCGAGTTATAAAGTCAGAATTGCGAGATATAAAATGTCGGAATTGCGAGATATAAAGTCGGAATTACGAGATATAAAGTCGGAATTGCAAGTTATAAAGTCGGAATTGCGAGTTATAAAGTCGGAATTACGAGATATAAAGTCAGAATTGCGAGTTATAAAGTCATAATTGCGAGATATAAAGTCTGAATTGCGAGTTATAAAGTCGGAATTGCGAGTTATAAAGTCGGATTTGCGAGATATAAAATGTCTGAATTGCGAGTTATAAAGTTGTAATTGCGAGTTATAAAGTCGGAATTGCGAGATATAAAATGTCTGAATTGCGAGTTATAAAGTCGGAATTGCGAGTTATAAAGTCAGAATTGCGAGATATAAAATGTCTGAATTGCGAGTTATAAAGTTGGAATTGCGAGTTATAAAGTCGGAATTGCGAGATATAAAGTCGGAATTGCGAGTCATAAAGTCGGAATTGCGAGATATAAAATGTCTGAATTGCGAGTTATAAAGTCGGAATTGCGAGTTATAAAGTCAGAATTGCGAGTTATAAAGTCGGAATTGCGAGTTATAAAGTCAGAATTGCGAATTATAAAGTCAGAATTGTGAGTTATAAAATCAGAATTGCTGGTTTGATGAATCAAAATTCAGTTACACTTTATTTCGATGGTCCATTTTAGACCTTCTACCAACTATAAGTAACTTTGCAACTCCATGTCAACTAACTCTCATTACAGTATCAGTAGCCTCTTAGGGTTAGTAGAATAAGTTGACATGTACTTTCCAAAGTTACATATAGTCAGTTGGGGAGCATCAAAATAAAGTGTTAGCAGATATTAAACAGTCCATTAATCTTCTAATGACAGCAAACACTGTGAGCTGAAACACACGGCAGCACATGTTGTCATTCGGTCCGTCTCAGGGGTTTAACTCCGTTAATTGGATCACAGTATCCATCCATCCTCACGGCACTAACTGACCCGCTTACAGAACACGCAGTTCACACTTGTTCGTAACTACTGTCCGTCCACTACTGTCGCCGGAGCTCAAGGTCAACATGTTCAGAACAATGTACCAGCATGCAAAGAAACATCCAGGGGTGAGTCCAACACTGACATTCACTTAGTTGGGTTTATAAGACAGTAATATTATTTGAGGATGAGAACAAAACCGAATAATGATACTACTGTCTTTACAGCAGCATTTGAATTTGTCTCATATTTGATGAAGTTTTGCATCACTGATTCTGTTATTTTCCTGTTTATTTCTGTGAAGCTGCTTTGAAACAGTCTGTGTTGTATAAAGCGATGTAGAAATAAGCTTTCAGTCGAAATAAAGCAATATAGACGTGAAATGACTGTCAGCTTCATCATCACTGTCCTCTATTGTGATGCTGCATCATAGTTTTTCTGAGAACAGTGAAGAGTTTTTATTGACCTTCCCATTAATAGTTTTACCGTAGATAAACAAAATAATTGCTCACAGTGAAAGATTTACTTCACCACATAAAAAAACACTAAACGATAAACCCAAGACGAACAAAACAAACATTGCTTTCTCAAACAACAGCTCTATTAATGACCGTGAGTGTGTGATGACCCAGATTCTCATGTTTGGCGGGTTACCAAAACTAAATGAACGACTGTTACGCAAACGCCACTGAACCGCCACTGTGTTTAGCAGCAACATATTAAGAGTGATTATTATATAACACGCCATCTGAGATTCTTGTATTTCAGAGGCCTGTAAATGCATGGAACTACTGTCTACGGAAAACAGGACAAACATAGCAAAACTTCTCTAGCAAAAACTCTTTCTGTGAGGAGATATTTCACTGAAGGGACAGAAAACTCTGGGATCGGCAGCTGCTGAATTCAGTTTACGTCTTTGAGTTGTTGCAGGTCAGAAGCAGATGTTGCAGCAGATGCTGTTAAAGCTGTCTGTCTCTCTCTCTCTCTCTCTCTTACGGCCATCACACAGGTGTTACAGTGACTAACAAGTGTGACTTCACAAATAAAAAAGAAAGTTGTTGTTTTCCTCACTCAAAAGTGTGAACACTGAATATGACACTCATGAAAAGCGCACAGGAGCAAAGCGCCACATATTCAGTATGTGTCCAATAATTCTGTTCATTTATCAAGTTTCTTTTACTTCCCAGCTAACAAAAAGGTGTTCTAGGAACGTTTTGTTAATGTTCTTATTACGTTATGAAAATGTTTTTTTCTGAATGTCTTCTCAAAATTGAAAACATATGGAAGCTTGTTTCCGCCACGGAATAAAAAAATAACAATAAATACATTTTATCATGTCTTTTTATCTTTTAACTTTTTATCTCACAATCCTGACTTTTTTTCTCAGAAAGTCAGAACTGTGATATAAACTTGCAATTCTTACTATAACTCACAATTCTGACTTTATAACTCGCAATTCTGACGTTATATCTCACAATTCTGACTTTATAACTCGCAATTCCGACTTTATATCTCACAATTCTGACTTTATAACTCGCAATTCTGACTTTATATCTCACAATTCTGACTTTATAACTCGCAATTCCGACTTTATATCTCACAATTCTGACTTTATACCTCACAATTCTGACTTTATAACTCGCAATTCCGACTTTATATCTCGCAATTCCGACTTTATAACTCGCAATTCCGACTTTATATCTCGCAATTCCGACTTTATAACTCGCAATTCCGACTTTATAACTCGCAATTCCGACTTTATATCTCGCAATTCCGACTTTATATCTCGCAATTCTGACTTTATAACTCGCAATTCCGACTTTATATCTCGCAATTCCAACTTTATAACTCACAGTTCTGACTTTATATCTCACAGTTCTGACTTTATAACTCACAATTCCGACTTTATAACTCGCAATTCCGACTTTATATCTCGCAATTCCGACTTTATATCTCGCAATTCTGACTTTATAACTCGCAATTCCGACTTTATATCTCGCAATTCCAACTTTATAACTCGCAATTCCGACTTTATAACTCGCAATTCCGACTTTATATCTCGCAATTCAGACTTTATAACTCGCAATTCAGACTTTATAACTCGCAATTCTGACTTTATATCTCACAGTTCTGACTTTATATCTCACAGTTCTGACTTTATAACTCACAATTCCGACTTTATATCTCACAATTCCGACTTTATATCTCGCAATTCCGACTTTATATCTCGCAATTCCAACTTTATAACTCACAATTCCGACTTTATAACTCGCAATTCCGACTTTATATCTCGCAATTCCGGCTTTATATCTCACAATTCTGACTTTATAACTCGCAATTCCGACTTTATATCTCACAATTCTGACTTTATACCTCACAATTCTGACTTTATAACTCGCAATTCCGACTTTATATCTCGCAATTCTGACTTTATAACTCGCAATTCCGACTTTATAACTCGCAATTCCGACTTTATAACTCGCAATTCTTTCTTGATATCTCGCAATTCCGACTTTATAACTCGCAATTCCGACTTTATAACTCACAATTCTGACTTTATATCTCACAGTTCTGACTTTATATCTCACAGTTCTGACTTTATAACTCACAATTCCGACTTTATATCTCACAATTCCGACTTTATATCTCACAATTCCGACTTTATAACTCGCAATTCTGACTTTATAACTCACAATTCCGACTTTATATCTCACAATTCCGACTTTATATCTCGCAATTCCGACTTTATAACTCGTAATTCCGACTTTATATCTCGCAATTCCGACTTGATATCTCGCAATTCCGACTTTATAATTCGCAATTCCGACTTTATAATTCGCAATTTCGACTTTATATCTCGCAATTCCGACTTTATAACTCGTAATTCCGACTTGATATCTCGCAATTCCGACTTTATAACTCGCAATTCCGACTTTATAACTCGCAATTCCGACTTTATAACTCGCAATTCTGACTTTATATCTCGCAATTCAGACTTTATAACTTGCAATTCCGACTTTATATCTCGCAATTCCAACTTTATAACTCGCAATTCCAACTTTATATCTCGCAATTTCGACTTTATAACTCGCAATTTCGACTTTATATCTCGCAATTCCAACTTTATAACTCGTAATTCCAACTTTATATCTCGCAATTCCGACTTGATATCTCGCAATTCCGACTTTACAATTCGCAATTCTGACTTTATAACTCACAATTGAGTTTATATCTCGCAATTCTGACTTAAATTGCAATTCTGACTTTATAACTT
Organism: Megalobrama amblycephala; assembly: GCF_018812025.1. Taxonomy (NCBI): domain Eukaryota; kingdom Metazoa; phylum Chordata; class Actinopteri; order Cypriniformes; family Xenocyprididae; genus Megalobrama; species Megalobrama amblycephala. Next base: position 2,512,435 of record NC_063051.1, read on the forward strand.
GCAATTGTGAGTTTATATCTCTCACTTGAGTTAATATCTCAATTTTGACTTTATATCTCACAATTCTGACTTTATTACTCACAATTTTGACTATAACTTACAATTCCGAATTTATAACTCGCAATTGCTAGAAAAAAGTCAGAATTGTGAGATAAAAAGTTTCAATGACCTTTTTTATTCGGTGGCTGAAACAAGCTTCCATAAAAACATTGTTTTAAAAATCTTTAAATAAAACTTCTTGGTTATGCGAGCATTAAGAGAACATTACATTTTGTCATTTTTCAAACAGTATGGGAATGTTACTTTTTAATGTTCTCTGACCATTCTGAAAAAATTGTTACATTTAAAAACAGTTAGATGAATGTCCAACTGAAACAAATTATGAAAGAAAAACATTCATATAAATAATGTTTTTGTGCTAACGTTTTGAGAACATTATTAAAGACCAGATAACTTTGAATGAACTTTCTATTAATGTTACTGGGAGAACTTTGAGAGAACTTTGACAGAACGTTCTGAGAACGTTTCCTGTTAGCTGGGTCTTTCAGCATGTGTACAGCACACACTGATCCACAAAGAAAAACAACTAAATCATTAAAAAATATATAATGACATTTTAAATAAAGTGTTCAGCAGAAAGGTAAAAACGTGCACTACAATGTGAACAAATTACAAAGAAAATTGCTTTAGTTTTTGTATTTTCAATCAAAGCTCCCACTTAATCAAACACAGTATTAAGAGCTTGCGTGGCTGTGAGACTAAAACTAAAAAAAAAAAAAAAATACAAACAAAGACTAATTGAAAATCAAGATATAATCAAAAAATAAAAATAAGTGAAACTTCATCATCATCTACACAAAGATGATCAAACCAACTATCAAACCAAACGAACACACTCGATGCAAAAACATCAATTGACCACAAAACGCCCATCAGGATTGAGCTCAGCTGCGAGATGAGAGGAACCAAAGCAAAAACACATGTTGCGCTCGGCTTAGGACGCTTAAACATATTTGATAAGCTAATTTGAATATCTCCCAGTAACCCCTGGGGGATTATGCAAATAACTGTTACAGGAGGCAGTTTTGACAACATAAGGCTAAGTCTATGTCTGCCTGTCTTTCACTTTCTTAAACGCAGAAAAAATGTGGCGATTCTGCCATCCGAACTGATGCGTCACATTTCCTCTTTTAATATGTATTTCTATTCTAATCCCTGTTATCATTCACACACACACACACACACACACTGAAGTCTCTTGGTAGGATGTGTGTGTGTGTGATCCTGTCACTCAGTCTGATCGGCAGCGCACACACACACACACACACACACAAGCGGCTGTGTCCTTCATCACTCAACCCAGACTGACACACACAGTGTGTCTCCATGCATATAAAAGAGAGTGTGTGTGTGTTTGTTCATTTAGACCGGAAACCTACTCCACGCAAGTACATGAACACACACACACTTCTAACTGCACAAGCTCCATTTCACACGCCATTGCGTTTTGAAACGTGTCAGGAACGTGTCCCTCCTGCGCTCGCTTCCCTCTTTCAGCTCAAACACGCTCATGATGGAGCAGCAGTTCTTGCTGAGTTAGTTAAAGTCACTTAAACCAGATGAGTCATTACTCGGGTATTTACATTCATGCATTTGGCAGATGTTGTTTTCCAAAGTTGCATTGCATTCAAGGTGTACATGTTATCAGTTCATGCATTTACTGGGAATCAAATCCATGGTGTCGCTTTTCACCGAGGAAAGTTACAGGAAAGCTCTATATCTAGCTATAAACATATGCAACTAATTTTATGTTAATGGTATAGCATTACTGTAGCTTAAACAGTGGAGTATGGTGCTTGCAACACCAAAATCATGTGTTTGATTCTCAGGGAATGCAAGACAACATGTACACCTTGAATGCAAAGAATAAAACCATCTGACAAATGCATAAATGTTGCTAAATAACACATCTGCTCATATATCTGCTAAATAATATATGTGTATAAAGTTGGATATATACAGTAAGTATGTCCAACTTTATCCGTATACATACAGCATACTCACATAAAGCAATATCTAGCAAATCTCAACTGCCTGATTGTCTCTAAATGCAACTATATTATCGTCCAGCTCTAATCTACTAAATGCAGCTGTAAGTCATGAAGATGTTATAAACATTAACATCATGATTTTCTGTAAAGCTGCTCAATGTGTATTGTGAAATGCGCTATATGAAATATAGCTGCAAGCAGTGCTTTAAGTTCTTTAAGCACATGCATAAAAAGTTTTAAATTAGCAAACTGGTAACCATCTCGATCAGAGATGAAAAAGACCATTTACATAGAAAATATATGGTTTAAAAAGCTTTTTAACAGTTTTCGAGGTTGAGCCAAAATCCTAGGACTAGTTCGCCAAAGTTGTTTTTTGAAAAAATCTCCAATATTTAACGAACGATTCGATGGACAGCGGCGGTCCTAGAGACAAAGTTGCTCAGAATGAGGAGTTCTACCATGTGGTACGATTGTTGTGGGTGTGTGCGAAAAATCGTGCGATACACGATACTTTACGCATGTGAAAAACGTGAAGGCGCCCCCCAGTGGCTGATTTATTTCGAATTTCTCACAGGTCTCTAGAACCGCGAATCAAACAGACCAAGCGAGTTTCGTTCCGATCGGCCTCCGTTAACCTTGTCTGATAGCTGCTCAAAATTCATTGGTCGATGGCGGACATGTTTTTTGAGATACGCCAGTGTCCTCATAGACAATCATGGCACCTCGGACGAAGACATTGCATGCCAATTTTCAAGTAAATTGGAATAACGGTGAAGTAGTTGCAGCTGTTTTCAAGTTTTTCTTGCTGTTATAGCGCCACCAAGTGGCCAGTCGCCAGATCCATTTTAACATGACCACAGAATGAGCTCTTATATAGGTGTGCCAAGTTTGGTGAAAATATCTCATTCCGTTCATGAGTTATAGCCATTTTAGTAAAATAGGCTCTGCCCACTTCAAATGTTTTGGCGACCCCTAGAGACCGTGAATTAAAATTTCAACTTTTTTTGGGATAATTATTGACAGGCTCCGGGGAATCTTGCTGCACTGGTTTGGTTTTGGAGTTTCAGCTCTACACTCTTGAACCCCTAATAACACTGGGACACGTTTCTCATGAACAGCAGGGCGGCGCTCTTGTGATGTGTTTGCCAAGCATTTTTGCACTGGAGTGTATTTTTACTCACACTGAACACGAGACACTGACGTCTGATGATCTTCTCGTTCTCTTTCAGCTCATCCCTCAGTTCATCTTCCTGTTTATGGGTATGGGGGGAGCTTCTCTCTATCTGATCCGACTCGCTCGTGGACCTCACGTCAGGTGAGATGGACAAAACCACCCGAAATCATCACACTTTACAGTGCAGTTACTGAGCATTTACAGTACACACTCATAAAGGGAAATGGACATCATTTACTCACACTCATGTTGTTTCAAACCTGTTGGACTTTCTTCAGTGGAAGATGTTCCAAAGAAGATATAAGAGCAGTTTGTATGTTCTAAATCTGACACAACACAAGACAGTCAGTCACATGACATCATACTGTGCTGTTACAATGTAATATAGGCAATATAAATTCTGATATGATGAGCTGTCGTTAGTTGCTTCTGTTTGTTGTGTGCATTAATTCATCCCTGTGAGAAACAACCTGCTACTTTTTCTCAGAATTGCAAGATTTAAGCTTGCAATTACATGTTATAATAGCCAATTGTGAGGGAAAAAGACTGACATTTTTTATCAGAATTGCGAGTTTATAACTCGCAATTCCAACTTTATTATTCACAAATCTGACTTTATAACTCGCAATTCCAACTTTATTATTCACAAATCTGACTTTATAACTCGCAATTCTGACTTTATAACTCGCAATTCCAACTTTATTATTCACAAATCTGACTTTATAACTCGCAATTCCAACTTTATTATTCACAAATCTGACTTTATAACTCGCAATTCTGACTTTATAACTCGCAATTCCAACTTTATTATTCACAAATCTGACTTTATAACTTGCAATTCTGACTTTATAACTCGCAATTCCAACTTTATTACTCGCAATTCTGACTTTATAACTCGCAATTCTAACTTTATAACTCGCAATTCTGACTTTATATCACACAATTCAGACTTTATTACTCGCAATTCCGACTTTATTACTCGCAATTCCGACTTTATTATTCATAAATCTGACTTTATAACTCGCAATTCTGACTTTATAACTCGCAATTCCAAGTTTATTACTCGCAATTCCGACTTTATAACTCGCAATTCAGACTTTATTACTCGCAATTCAGACTTTATTACTCGCAATTCTGACTTTATATCACGCAATTCAGACTTTATAACTCGCAATTCCGACTTTATTACTCGCAATTCTGACTTTATAACTCGCAATTCCGACTTTATTACTCGCAATTCTGACTTTATTACTCGCAATTCTGACTTTATAACTCGCAATTCCGACTTTATTACTCGCAATTCCGACTTTATTACTCGGAATTCTGACTTTATATCACGCAATTCAGACTTTATAACTCGCAATTCCGACTTTATTACTCGCAATTCCGACTTTATTACTCGCAATTCCGACTTTATTACTCGGAATTCTGACTTTATATCACGCAATTCAGACTTTATAACTCGCAATTCCGACTTTATTACTCGCAATTCCGACTTTATTACTCGCAATTTTGACTTTATATCACGCAATTCAGACTTTATAACTCGCAATTCCGACTTTATTACTCGCAATTCCGACTTTATTACTCGCAATTCTGACTTTATATCACGCAATTCAGACTTTATAACTCGCAATTCCGACTTTATTACTCGCAATTCTGACTTTATAACTCGCAATTCTGACTTTATAACTCGCCATTCCGACTTTATTACTCGCAATTCTGACTTTATTACTCGCAATTCCGACTTTATTACTCGCAATTCTGACTTTATTACTCGCAATTCCGACTTTATTACTCGCAATTCTGACTTTATATCACGCAATTCAGACTTTATAACTCGCAATTCCGACTTTATTACTCGCAATTCCGACTTTATTACTCGCAATTTTGACTTTATATCACGCAATTCAGACTTTATAACTTGCAATTCCGACTTTATTACTCGCAATTCCGACTTTATTACTCGCAATTCAGACTTTATATCTCGCAATTCTGACTTTGTATCTCGCAATTCTGACTTTATAACTCGCAATTCTGACTTTGTATCTCGCAATTCTGACTGTATAAGATGCAATTCTGACTTTATATCTCGCAATTCTGACTGTATAAGATGCAATTCTGACTTTATATCTCGCAATTCTGACTTTATAAGATGCAATTCCGACTTTATATCTCGCAATTCTGACTTTATATCTCGCAATTCTGACTTTATATCTCGCAATTCTGACTTTCTTTATACCTCACAATTGTGAGTTTAAATCTTGCAATTCTGAGAAAAAAAAGTCAATTACCTTTTTCATTTAGTGGCGTAAACAAGCCTCCATATTAATGAACAATGGCAGTCTGCCAAAAAAAATGGCCTCCGTCACCTCCTCCTGATAATTACCCTCCTTCAGTTTTACCCTCCTTTACAGTCACTCATCCTCATCGTCTCTCCCTCCTTCCCAGTGCTGTTTTTTTTCACTCGCTCTCTTTCTCCTCTCTGGTCTGGCCTTACCCTCATTCTGTCAGCTGGGACAGGAAGAATAACCCTGAACCGTGGAACAAACTCGACCCGACCTATCAGTACAAGGTAAACAGCCCAGAGACTGCTCTGTGATCAGCTGCAGACTGACAGCGCAGACAGATCCGTCACTCCCGCTGTTCCTGGATCAGCCGACGCGCGTGCAGAGTTTCATCGCACACGATGGAGCGATGCGTGACAGGAGACGTCAAGCCGTATATTAGCAAACACAGGCACTATGCTATGCTGTTTTTAGTATGGTGTGATTAGTGTGTTCACATCGAAATTTCAAAAAAGGAAAAAAAGGTACTTCAAATGCCTGGATGATGCTCTTAATTAACCCGAAAAAACAAATATACTTCATGCGCTTTAATATGGAGCTTTAAAGCCATGAAAGGGAAGTTGGCTTCAGGAACAAGAACAAATGTAGGGCGGGGCTTGATTTTGTCTTTGGGGAACTGATTGGATGGTTGTGGTTTGCTATTGGTGGATCTCATGTGAGTGACAGGTTGTCCTGCCTCCTCCTAGAGCTTTAACTCTACAAACACCAAACTCGGGTCAGACCTTCAGACTGTTCTGACTTAGTGTGCTATATCTTTTCTAAATCTTTTCTAATAAATCATGTTAACAAAATGCTAAATTACACTAGCAACTTGCTGGCAATATTCTAAATCATGATAACATATCATAATTCATGCTAGTAATGTGTTAAATCATGTTAGCAATGTGCTAATAAATGCTAGCAATGTGCTAAAACATGGTGATAACATGTTAGCAAAATGCTAAATAATGCTAACAACAAGCTAATGTTAACAATGCGTTAAAATGTTGCAATGTGATAATTCATGTTAGTAACATGCAAAAACAATTCATTCTAGCATTGTGTTAATTCATGCTACAATGTTAAAACATGTTAGCAATGTGCTAAATAATGCTAGCAACATGCTAATTTATGTTAGCAAATTGCTAAAACATGTTGCTAACCTGTTAGCGATATATGCTAATTCATACTAACAATGTGTTAAAACATGTTAATTCAAGCTAGCATTGTGCAAATTCATGCTAGCAATGTATTAAAACATTATAATACATTCTAATAATGTGCTAATTCAAAAACATGCTAATGTTAACAATGTGTTAAAACATGTTGGCAATGTGTTAATTCATGTTATCAACATGCTAAAGCACACTAGCAATGTGCAAAAACATGTTAATTCATGCTAGCAATATGTTAAAACACGTTAACATGTTAGCAATATGTTAATTTAATGCTAGCAATGTGCTTAAACATGCTAATTAATGCTAACAAAGTGTTAAAATATATTAGCAATGTGATAAAACACATTAGCAATGTGGTAATTCATGTTAGAAGAATGCTAAATCATGATAGCAATGTGTTAAATCATGCTAGCAACATGCTAATTAATGCTAACAAAGTGCTAAAACATTTTGCAAACATGTTAGCAATAGGCTAATTTGTGCTAGCAATGTGTTAAAATGTTAATTCAAGCTAGCATTGTGCTAATTCATGCTAACAATGTGCTAATTTAATGCTAGCAGCATGTTAATGTTAACAATGTTAAAACATGTTGATAATGTGTTAATTCGTGTTACCAACATGCTAAAACACACTAGCACTGTGCGAAAACGTTAATTTATGCTAGAAAAATGCCAAAATATGTTGTTAACATGTTAGCAATGTGCTAATTAATGGTAGCAATGTGCTTAAAGATGCTAATGCTAGCATTGTGTTAAAATATGTTAGCAATGTGTTAAAACATGCTAGCAATGTGGTAATTCATGTTAAAATGTGCTAAAACATGGTAGCTATGTGCTAATTCATGCTAGCAATGTGCTTAAACATGCTAATTAATGCTAACAAAGTGTTCAAATATATTAACAATGTGATAAAACATGTTAGCAATGTGGTAATTCATGTTAAAAGAATGCTAAATCATGATAGCAATGTGTTAAATCATGCTAGCAAACATGCTAATTAATGCTAGCAAAGTGGTAAAACATTTTGCAAACATGTTAGCAATAGGCTAATTCATGCTATCAATGTGTTAAAACGTTAATTCAAGCTAGCATTGTGCTAATTCATGCTAACAATGTGCTAATTTAATGCTAGCAAAATGTTAATGTTAACAGTGTTAAAACATGTTGGTAATGTGTTAATTCGTGTTACCAACATGCTAAAACACACTAGCAATGTGCGAAAATATTAATTTATGCTAGAAAAATGCCAAAATATGTTGTTAACATGTTATCAATGTGCTAATTTATGCTAGCAATGTGCTTAAAGATGCTAATTAATGCTAGCATTGTGTTAAAATATGTTAGCAATGTGTTAAAACATGCTAGCAATGTGGTAATTAATGTTAAAATGTGCTAAAACATGGTAGCTATGTGCTAATTCATGCTAGCAATGTGGAAAAACATGCTAATTAATGCTAACAATGTGTTAAAACTGTTCTATTTCTGATAGTGTATTGCCTTCAAAACCATCAAACTTTAAGCTTTAAAACGGCTTTAAACTTCAAACTGAAAACCTTTGAAAACCAAAAGCTTGTAAAACTTCTTCAAACTTTCCGGTCATGCTTTCTTAAGCCAACTTCAAAGTTTGTCTTGAACTTTTTTTTATCTAGTTTTGATTACGAGGCACATGAATTTAAAAACTATGGATAATTCATTTATAATAAACACTGCAATATTCCATAAAAAAAATAAGAATTGTCCATTTTATTTTCATGGTGACTTGTTTCTAGATAAGTCTCGTGCGCCTGAGGCTCGTGTGAAACACATCGCGTTCGGTCACGTCTGCTTTAGAAGGAATAATTTATGTCGCAGCGGGTGAATGTTTTGTTCTCGTTTGGAACATCTTGATCACCTCCAACCATTAATGAAAGTATTAACGAAGGCAGACGGAGAGAATGAGAGAGGTTTCCTCAGAGGAGACACGCGTGTTCATGGGAAGTCTGCGTTTGGGCTCACCAAAGGTCACGACTCAACATGTTTGATTCTCAAAAGGAGCCAAAGGTCAGAAATCAAGAGTCCAGCGGCGTCTCAACATTAATCATAATGAGAGAAACAGAGGCAGAGAGAGAGAGATCAATGAGGATGTGAGAATAAAATAACAGCGGCTGAAGAACGTGTCTCCTGTCACACATTCAGAACGTAAACACGCTTTCTGTCACAGAAAACCTGACGCTCCGAGACCTTTTCACAAAAACAGCAAAGCATGAATGCAGGATTTTGAGGGATTTTTCCTGGTCAAGCAGGAGAAAGTGGTGCGTCTGATCTCTTAGTAAAGAAACAGCAAACTCTCCTCTACAAGAGGAATCATTCATGCCATAAAAGCTGCATTACACACTTAAAGGATTAGTTCACTTCTGAATTAAAATTTCCTGATAATTTACTCACCCTCATGTCATCCAAGATGTTCATGTCTTCCTTTCTTCAGTTGAAAAGAAATTAAGAAAAACATTCCAGGATTTTTCTCCATATAGTGGACTTCACTGGGGTTCAACGGGTTGAAATGTCAGTTTCAGTGCAGCTTCAAAGAGCTCTACATGATCCCAGACGAGGAATAAGAGTCTTATCTAGAGAAACCATCGGACATTTTCTTAAAAAATAAATAAAATTATATACTTTTTAACCACAAATGCTCGTCTTGCACTGCTCTGTGATGCTCCACGCATGACGTAATCATGTTGGAAAGGTCACGCGTGACGTAGGCAGAAGTACCGATCCAGTGTTTACAAAGTGAAGGTGCAAAGACTAAGTCAAACACCCTTTACAAAAAAGGTAAAACAACGATGTCGGACAATTTTGATATTGGAAGAGAAAATAAGAAGTTTTTCACCCTACCGTGGTACTTCCACCTACGTCACGCGTGACCTTTCCAACGTGATTACGAAATGCATTTGTGCATTTGTGGTTAAAAAGTATATCATTTGTATTTTTTTAGAAAATGTCCGATGGTTTCTCTAGATAAGACTCTTATTCCTTGTCTGGGATCATGTAGAGCTCTTTGAAGCTGCACTCATTAAATTACGAGAAAAAACTTGTTAAATTTCAAGAAAAAAGTTGAGATAAAATGTTGAGAATAAACTCGTTAAATTACGAGAAAAAAATCGTTAAATTTTGAGAAAAAGGTCAAGATAAAATGTTGAGAATAAACTCATTAAATTACGAGAAAAAACTCGTTAAATTTTGAGAAAAAGGTTGAGATAAAATGTTGAGAATAAACTCGTTAAATTACGAGAAAAAAACTCGTTAAATTTCGAGAAAAAAGTCGAGATAAAATGTTGAGAATAAACTTGTTAAATTACGAGAAAAAAGTCGAGATAAAATGTTGAGAATAAACTAATTAAATTATGAGAAAAAACTCGTTAAATTACGAGAAAAAAGTCGTTAAATCATGAGAACAAATTCGTTAAATTATGAGAAAAATGTTGTTAACTTTTTTCTCGTAATTTAACGAGTTTATTCTCAACATTTTATCTTGACCTTTTTCTCAAAATTTAACAAGTTTTTTCTCGTAATTTAACGAGTTTATTCTCAACATTTTATTTTGACTTTTTTCTTGAAATTTAAGAGTTTTTTCTTGTAATTTAACGAGTTTATTCTCAACATTTTATCTCGACTTTTTTCTTGAAATTTAACGAGTTTTTTCTCGTAATTTAACCACTTTTTTCTCGTAATTTAATGAGTTTATTCTCAACATTTTATCTCGACCTTTTTCTCAAAATTTAACGATTTTTTCTCGAAATTTAATGAGTTTATTCTCAACATTTTATTATGACTTTTTTCATGAAATTAAAGTTTTTTCTCGTAATTTAATGAGTTTATTCTCAACATTTTATTACGACTTTTTTCATGAAATTAAAGTTTTTTCTCGTAATTTAACGAGTTTATTCTCAACATTTTATCTCGACCTTTTTCTCAAAATTTAACAAGTTTTTTCTCGTAATTTAACAAGTTTATTCTCAACATTTTATCTCGACTTTTTTCTTGAAATTTAAGAGTTTTTTCTTGTAATTGAACAACTTAATCTTGAGACGGTTTTATTTTTTTATTATTGCTTGGCCCTAATCCTCTTCCGTAAGGGGGTGAGGAAATTTTAGTTCTGAAGTGAACTAATCCAAAACATTCTTAGAACATTTTGCTAGCTGGGATCCATTGACAGTATAGCTATGTAAATATTCTGGATTTATTTCCTTTATTGAATCAGTTTACAAACCCTAAAACTCTCTTTTCCTGAAAAACAAACACGGAGCCAGATCACGTAACAAATGGCTGCAGAACCTGTCAGACACTGTGTGTGTGTGTGTGTGTGTGTGTGTGTGCTCTTGTTTGTCGTTTATGATATTCTGATGATCTTAATTTACGCTAACTACATTTAAATGTATTCTCTCGTTCTCTCTACACAGTTGGTGGCCATCACCACAGACTATGAGAGTCTGAAGAAGGAAGGACCTGACTTTTAAAAGACCTCAGAGGAGCCACACACACACACACACACACACACACACACACACACACACTCTACAGGTTTACTTACTAAACGCTGTATCCCTGATTGTCCTCCTTCCACTGAAAACAAATTAATTCAGTTCTTTTAATAGCTAGCTAAAATATGAAGCAGCACAACTGTTTTCAAGATTAATGAAATAAAAGTTTCTTGATCATCAAATCATCATATTAGAATGATTTCTGAAGGATCATGTGACACTGAAGACTGGAGTAATGATGCTGAATTCAGCTTTGATCACAGGAATAAATTATATTTGACTATATATTCACATAAAAAACAGCTGTTTTAAACTGTAATAATATTTCACAAGAGACATATATATGTTTATTTTATATCTCGTGGATGGCCGGGTGCGTGGGGATCACATGGCACCAGGATGCACTATGGGAAGAAGGCGAGCCGGCAGAGGCAGTGTGATGCTTTGGGCAATGTTCTGCTGGGAAACCTCAGGTCCTGCCATCCATGTGGATGTTACTGTGACACGTACCACCTACCTAAGCATTGTTCAGACCATGTACAGCCTTTCATGGAAACGGCATTCCCTGGTGGCTGTGGCCTCTTTCAGCAGGATAATGCTCCTGACACAAAGCAAAAATGGTTTGAGGAGCACAACAACGAGTTTGAGGTGTTGACTTGGCCTCCAAATTCCCCAGATCTCAATCCGATCGAGCATCTGTGGGATGTGCTGAACAAACAAGTCCGATCCATGGAGGCTCCTCCTCGCAACTTACAGGACTTAAAGGATCTGCTGCTAACATCTACAGATGCACACCTTCAGGGGTCTAGAGGAGTCCATGCCTCGATGGGTCAGGGCTGTTTTGGCAGCAACAGAATATTAGGAAGGTGGTCATAATGTTATGCCTGATCGGTGTACATGATCACATTGTGCACGTTTCACATGTGAAGAATGAAGATGCATTGGGGTTTGACATCAGTGATGATTCTCACGTGTCTCATGATAACTCAACTCACCACAATATTGTAATTTCTGCTATTCCTTTTTTTAAAAAGCATGAAAATCAAATGTATTCGTCACATGCATCCCATGCAGTTTGAGTCTGTATTTGTTTGAGAACACAAATGTTTGCCGTCTTTGTCCATCCGCAGAAAACCACATTTTTGTGGCCCTTTAGAAAAACCCCAAAGTTTGTTGTGGGCATATTTGCGGGACATTAGGAGGGAGAATTGCCGGCCAGCGTGTGCATACTGAGAATAATGCATGTTATCTAGCAGCAATCACTCCTGTCCTCTGCACAGCTGGGTACCCAAACACACACACCGAAAGCATTCAGTGCT
>NC_063051.1:2532500-2570000 GCF_018812025.1 Megalobrama amblycephala
TTTTATTGCAGAAACAAACTTTGTGTTTTAAACCCATATTAACCGGCATTGATGGACACTTTTCAAAACTCTGTCAAAAATAACGAGGGACAATGAACAAAAGTTAATTGCGGCTGCTGTCGTCTATCCGTCCCTCGCTGATTTATTGTCAAATTAGCGCCTGTCTGTGCCTGCAGGAGGAGGAGAAGGAAGGAGAGAGAATTCCCGATCATGTCAGCTCATCTCCGAGATCCCAAAGCAAACACACACACACCGACACGGGCGAATGATGCGGCGGACGCGAACCGGTGACACGAGCACACCGGGATTCACTCATGATGTGTTTGTTCACGGAATGAGAGAAAACTGAGACATCTCACCTAAAAGAACTGTAATGGATAGAAGCAAAATTATTTTTTCTTCTGATTGCTTGACTTCGATTGCAACCTATGTTGTCATTTTCCATCACAAAAATTTTCCACCATAATGATTTTACGAAAAAAAAAAAAAAGAGAGAGACTTTTTTTTAACTCATCCTAGACAGTTTGTCCAATTTTCTTGAATGGTTTGCCCAAACAGTGCAGCATACAGAGTCAAATGATACCCAAATTTCCCACGTTGTCCATTTTGAGCGTCGACAAGGCTGACTTTTGTTGTAAAATGATGTATTTTATGAACACATTATGAAACTTTGTATGCGTCATCAGCACTATGCCCTGAAGGTACTCAAAGTTGAGACAGCGCCACCTTATGGCTAAAAAATTATAATGAAATTTCCAAAAATGTTAATTACTTTTGATTGATTTTGTCTTTTTAATGAAACTAGAGTTGATTGATTCCTTGAGTCATACCAATTATGCCATAGTTGGTCAAAATGTCTGCGCGCCATATTGAATTTCTTTGAAAACCTACTTTTTTGAACTCGTCCTTGACAGTTTGTTTGATTTTCACTAAAATTGGCACACATCATCTTCAGACCATGTTGGCAAAAAGTTATTAAAATCTTTTTGATAAACCCAACCGTTTTCCAATAACGCGCGAACGAATTAGACGAAGAGCACGTAAAAATGGATGCGAGGCTAAATCTCTGCAACGCTTTAGCGTATTGAGATGAGTCTTGGTACATGTCATCACAAGCATGACCTGACGGCTGAGGTTACATGCAGCATTTTGGCACAGCGCCACCTACTGGTCAGGAGGTATGAAAAATGGCTTTTTTTTGCTTATAACTTCTGAATTGTTGGCCCCAACAGTGCAGCATACAGAGTCGAATTATACCCAATTTTTCAGCAAATTTTAATTTTGTTGTAAAATGTCGTATTTTATGAACACACTATGAAACTTTGTATGTGTCATCAGCACTATGACCTGAAGGTACTCAAATTTGAGACAGCACCACCTTATGGCTAAAAAATTATAATAAAATTTCCAAAAAGAAAATTGATTTTGTCTTTTTAATGAAACTAGAGTTGATTGATTCCTTGAGTCATACCAATTATGCCATAGTTGGTCAAAATGTCTGCGCGCCATATTGAATTTCTTTGAAAATCTACTTTTTCGAACTCGTCCTTGACAGTTTGTTTGATTTTCACTAAAATTGGCACACAACATCTTCAGACCATGTTGGCAAAAAGTTATTAAAATCTTTTTGATAAACCCAACGGTTTTCCAATAACGCGCCAATGAATTAGACGAAGAGCACGTAAAAATGGATGCGAGGCTGTATCTCTGCAACGTTTTAGCGTATTGAGATGAGTCTTGGTACATGTCATCACAAGCATGACCTGAGGCTACAGCGTTTCAGCACAGCGCCACCTACTAGTCAGGAGATATGGAAAATGGCTTTTATAAATTCTGAACAGTGTAGTTTCCCATTTCGCCCATTTTGGGTGTCGACAAGTTTGAATTTTGTTGTAAAATGCTGTATTTTATGAATGCAAAATGTCTGCCCGCCATTTTGAATTTCTCCTAGACCGTTTGTCCAATTTTTACCAAAATTGGCACAGATTGTTGTGAGAACATGCCTACAATAAGTTATTAAAATCTTTTTGATTAACCAAACCGTTCTCGAATAACACATCAACAAATCTGTTGCCATGGTGCCAAGCTGATTCTGAGGCTGCAACTTTGCATATTGGCACCAACCTTCGTATGTGTCATTGTATCCTCACACTGACCACACAACATCACTTTGGTAACAGCGCCACCTACTGGTCAAAAGCGATAAGCAGTTAAATCATATTACTAGTGCTTGTATTTGATTTTTCAGCAATTTTGCATAACATTTTGCCCAAAAATGTCTTTAATTAGTCATCACTGAAGTCTAATAACTCATTATGCCTCATTTGTGCTTGGCCACTTAATTGCTGCTTGCAGCTATATTTCAATGTGCAACAAACTAACATTGAGCAATATATTTTTGCAGCATTTTTAGCTTATAAAAATATAATTGTTCATTGTTTATTTTACTCAGTGCATTAACTAATGTTAAAAGATGCAACCTTTGATTTAAATAATTTATTAGTATATGTAGTTTAAAATTAAGATTAATAAATGCTGTAGAAGAATTGTTCATCATTAGTTCATGTTAACAAATGGAACCTTATTGTAAAGTGTTGCTACAATTATTTGTGAAATTTACTAGCAATTTCTGAGTGAACATTGTTTTAAAGCAAATCCCACACCAAATTCAGTGTAAAAGTTTATGTGTGGAAATATGTAAGTAAATGTCAGAATAGGTTACATTAAAAATATAATTACTTGTGATTTTAGGGTTTGACTTGACCTGAACAAACTGTTTTAATGCTCACTTTAATCCATTGATTAAACAGCAACTCTTTCAGTCTGTCATATTATGCTGAGATGTATTTTTAAATGCACTTTTCAGAATAATCCTCTGACTCAAAAAACATTATTCCGCTGAAGATGACGGGCCAGAACGACTGCTGCGATCAGAACAGAGCTGATCAATGATCTCCACCCACACACACACTCTCACACACACACAGACATAAAAATGAGCAGGAAAAAGAGTTGCATTTTCCTACGGTATGATTTTATTGGGATTAGACATTTTTAGAAAATTATTTGTAAAGATCTGTCCATTTAAAAAGAATCATTTTGTGATAAAAAGGTGTTTTGCCAGGCAGAATCCAGGAGAATGAAGGTGGAGGATTGTAGACGTGTGCAACATGAAAGTATTTATCAATATCAATACATCTGTTTACAACCGCGCCGTCAACGCTCCAGAGCAAAGAACAGAATCACTCCATATGAGATCCGACAAATACTCCAGCAACGTAAAGACGAGACGTTTACATACACTACTGTACATTTACAAAACAGCTTCAATTATCAAAGGCGAAGAACTACTAAGACTCAAGTAGAAAAACTGTTCTGAGCTTTTAAGGAAGAAAATGAGAATCACAGTCTGTAAACATTTAGCATCATTAGTCTGTCATAGAAACATTTGTTTCTCACTCGATATGGAAGATAAAGATGTTAGTCGCGTCCCGAACATCACCCAGAAGGAATAAATCATCCACAGCGCTGGCGTCTGAATGATAAACACATGCCGATAATGTAACCGAATTTACTGTCAAATACTGTCCAGTGTGTTTCGTTCTTCCATGTTCAAGTCAGTTTGATGGGATTGGGACGCTACCTACGTGCACTACTGGTCACTTTAAGACTTTTAGTTCCAGTAAATGATTAATAAAGTAGTGATTGATCGTAAAGCTAAACCAAAAAAAAAAAAGGAAAGAAAATTAAGACTCTTCGTGAGTGTGTGGACACGGGAAAGAGCCGGCGGCGTGTGCGATCCGCTCCCTCGTTACCCAGATTACTCCCGCTTTAATGGTCGTGGAATCCAGGCATGGGGAACGGACGGGCGAAAGCCTCCACGCGCAGACGCAGGTCAGCGATACGAGACGCCGTCTCTGCATCTTCCAGCAGGAAACTCTTGAAATCGGCCAGTTTTTCTGAAGGGGGAAAAATTAGTATAATGTAAGAGAAAATGATAACAGCAAAACAGAACACTGAATTTATTTGATCAAAAATACAGTAAAAATTGTGAATTATTTTTACAATGTAAATCAGCTGTTTTCTATGTGAATATATAGTAAAATATAATTTATTCTTGTGATAAAGCTGAATTTATTTAATTAAAAATACAGTAAAAATTGTGAAATATTATTACAATTTAAAACACCTGTTTTCTATGTGAATATATAGTAAAATATAATTTATTCTTGTGATAAAGCTGAATTTATTTAATTAAAAATACAGTAAAAATTGTGAAATATTATTCCAATGTAAATCAGCCGTTTTCTATGTGAATATATAGTAAAATATAATTTATTCTTGTGATAAAGCTGAATTTATTTAATTAAAAATACAGTAATAATTGTGAAATATTATTCCAATGTAAATCAGCAGTTTTCTATGTGAATATATAGTAAAATATAATTTATTCTTGTGATAAAGCTGCATTTATTTAATTAAAAATACAGTAAAAATTGTGAAATATTATTCCAATGTAAATCAGCTGTTTTCTATGTGAATATATAGTAAAGTGTAATTTATTGCTGTGATCAAAGCTGAATTTTCAGCATCATTACTCCAGTCTTCAGTGTCACATGATCCTTCAGAAATCATTCTAATATGATGATTTGCTGCTCAAGAAACATTTATGATTATTATCAGTGTTGAAAGCAGTTCATATTTTTGCGGAAACTGTGATGCATTTTATTTTTCAGGATTCTTTGATGAATATAAAGTGCAAAAGAACAGCATTTATTTGAAATAGAATCATTTGTAACATTATAAATGTCTTTATTGTCACTTTTGATCAATTTACCCAAACTTCGAATAGTTTATGAAAGTTTCCACAAAAATATAAGGCAGTACAACTGTTTTCAACATTCAACGTTTTTAATGACACATGATGATACTGATTTTTATAGAGGTGAGCATCTGACAAATATTAGAATTACTGATGGCAACATGCAAAAAATTGCTTAAATTAAACAAACAGAATTTACACAATATTTACAATGAATGACTCTGAAAAATATATCTTATGTTTTAAATAATTGAGGCTTGTTTCCAACATGGAATAAAACAAAATAAAGGTGCAATATGTAATATTTTTGCAGTAAAATATCCCAAAACCACTAGGCCAGTGTTATATATTTTGTTCACTTGAGTACTTACAATATCCCAAATGTTTGCAACTATTTGTAAATCGTGAGAAAATTGCAATTTTAATCAAGGCTCCGGGACGTGTGAGGAGTCGCCTGTCAATGGCGTCATACCCGCGTTACCCTCGGTTTCTGGTTTATTTTGTAGAAACCATGGAAACACCAAAAACGCTTTAATATTTACATGTTTTAATAGACAAGGGAACAACTGTTTTGATATATTTATAGACAGAAAACTAATCACTGTTATATAGCTCAACACATTTTCTTGATGTTTTGCGAGTCTCATGCTTTACCATGCCTCAGAGAAAAACACTATTTTGTCAAGTAGCTAACATAGCATAATCAGATGCAGCTTTATTTTTAGTAACAGTAATACAGCATTTTCTCCATCATACAATACGTTTTAAAATTTATTGCATGCATTTATCAACACAATCATCCAGCATTTAATATGATATTGTAAAATCGATCTATCTTACTGCAGTGTGTAACAGTGTCTCACAGCAGCCGCCGAGCGAACGCACAGAGTAACGTTATAACATCATTTTCAACACTATCTAATATGATAAACAGAGCTGCGTTACCTCATACTCATGACCGGAAAAGCGGAAGCGGCGCCGGCGACTGTGTCATAATAAAAGTCCCGCCGCTCGTGAGGCGTGTGTTGATCAATCGCTCCAGCTCCTCGTTCAGCTCCACAACACTCGCTCCTGCTCTGCTTCACACTACAGTAACGTTAATAATCGCATCCATGAGCATGATTTATTCCCGAGTCCTATCCCGATTGTTTCCACCGGCACATGTCCCCTTTGTTTTGAATAGGCTTCTAGCGACCTCTAGCGGACAGAAAATATTACGTATTGCACCTTTAATTGTGACTTTTATAACACAAAACACAATTGTGAGATAAAAAGTCGCGATTACCTTTTATTGTTGTTACTCCGTGGTGAAAACAAGCTTCCATAAATAATCATGAATCATACTCTAAATTCTCTATAGCTAAAAAGGTTTGTTTTAATGTAGAAAAAAACATACTGTGATGCTGTCAGCCGTCAAACACCCAATAAAACACAGTATTGTTTATTCATCCAGTGAATGTCTGAGCAGAAACACAAAGGAGAAGCAGAGATCTAGAACTCACTGGTCTTGGTCTTCACGTCCAGAGCGATCTTGATGCCCTGATCTATGAAATCCACCACCTGCTGGAAGTCTGATTCCTTGAACTGGCGGGACGTGAGCGCAGGGGTTCCTGGGATACCAGAAGATGAATTACAGCACTCAATAGCTATGTTTCCATCCACCTATTTTTATGTGAATTTTGTGATATTGCTCACACGACTGCATTCACAAACGAGTAAATCGGCTATTTTTTGTGATAATAATACATAACAGTAAACAATCATCTTAAGTACGTTATGTATTATAACAAATGCCAGCAGAGGGCGCCATTGGCCTGGTGTTGTTTATTACTGATATTTCGCACCAATTTCCCAGGAAGTGACGATTTTATTCTTATGAACACATGGGATGGAAATGCTGCTGTGTTTTATGCCAAATTCCACAAATTAAATTCACAACTTTGAATGGAAGCAGATCTAGTGGGAGCTTTATCCGTTTCTCTCACCGAGCCGCAGGCCGCCGGGCGTAAGCGCGCTCTTGTCTCCGGGACACGTGTTCTTGTTGGCCGTGATGGACACCAGCTCCAGAACTCGTTCTGCACGTGCTCCGTCCATTCCCTGAGGCCTCAGATCCACCAGAACCAGATGATTATCGGTTCCTCCTGAAGAAACACAAAAGAGTGTCTCGTTTGAGCTCTTGGGTCATTTCAAAACACACTTAATATTCAGTAATATTATCCACCTGATATTATTCCCTGAAATAACAGTTTATGAGGTTATTATGCATTAAAATAAAGGATGCACGATATATCGGCTACCATATCAGTATCGGCTGATATATGATCATTTTTAATGTTATCGGCCAGATACGAAAATTTGGCCGATATATTAAAGCTGATAAATAATGTATAATTTTCTTCAGCTGAAACACTTCAGATGCACACGGATCACCATGATGGTTATGAATTGCTTGAAATATGATTTAAACCACTTCAGAAAGGAAAATACAGTTAAGTGCAACATCTGTCATATCGGCTACATAATATTATAATGAGAACATTATAGAGACATGGCTTTTAATCTTCTGAAACTTCTGTCTTTGTAATCAGGCTCTAAAAAAATGATATAAACATTTGGATTTAGATTTATCGGCCAATATATCGGTTATCGGCTTTCAAATATAAAGAATTATCGGTTATCGGCCAAAATTCATATCAATGCATTCTTAATTAAAATCAACTGTTCAAAACACATTTTATGTCCATTTTTTATATAGAAGACGACTTGATTTTCTCCCTGATGCATTATTGAATTGTAAAACTGTCCTTATATGAAGGTGGATGACGTTAGAAAAGCTGTTTCAGAATTTATTACATTATTTCTATTGTTTCTTTAGAAAAACAAAACTGATGAATCATGAACAATAAGAGCATTTCACAGACTGTGATGACGCATTTCCACAGTTATTAATATTGTAAATCTAGCAAGGTTTTTCTTTTGTAAAAAAATTAAGTATATTTATAGCGCTATACTTTGTGTTTCATTACCTTGGCATTAAATGACAGAAAACTAGTTAAGCTGCTGTGTGAGTGTTTCTAACACAGGAGGGAAATTTGACATTTTTCTCTCTTCTGACCAACATTTTCCTTTTGTAAAGCCATTGAAATGCTATCATGGATTTTTCTTTTGAAATTGTACTTGTAGTTTCCATTCAACTCTATAGAAGTTTCCCAAACCATGACGACTTTTAAATGGTCAAATTAAGGGTCCGTTAGAGTAAACGGAGTCAGTCGTCTTTCGAACCAGGTGAAAATGATTTGCAGCAGCTTTAGACACAGAACAGAAGCACAACAACATGTGTGGCGATATAAACAGCTAGAGATACATACAGCTATTCAATTAGTTTCGCATATGTCGGTTATCGTGCAGCTGATTCTCGGCTTGATTTCACACGTTTTCACTTAAGGGCCGTTTGCACTGAACGAACAACAACAATATCCACAGCACAGGCCCCGAATGCACAAAAACATCATTAAAACACGATTAAAATGTTCAGCACTTCAGACGAAGAGTTAGTCAAACATTCGTTCTGCTGGTTTATTCTTCAATAAAAGTGATTTGGATTCACCTGGAGCCGGCTGATGGGACATGAGAGAGCGTTTCTGTAAAACGCTGCTGCTTATAATGAGGAAATTAGCAGCTGAAGACTGTGAATAATTAACATCAGAAACAATTATTAAACTGAGGAAAAGACAGAGCAAATTAACTCCTTTGCTTTAAGTGGAAGAGTCTAAATGAAGGACTGATCAATTTCATTTTACCAATAAAAACTGCCTCATTCTAAAACAAATAGATGCATAAAATTTCCAATGTGCTAATTTTTGACAGCAAACAAAAGTGACTACATGATTTTTTTTTTGTTCACGCGGCAAGTGCCAAAAACTTCCGATGAAGTAAAAAATCCTCTCAGATTTCATTGGGGTTCGAGGCGTAGCGCTGAAACTCTTTTGTAATTGTTAAATTTTCCAAGGATCGGCATTCTCCCCTAAAAGTGATCGGGCGGATCAAACCGTAAGTCGTAGAGACTTGAAACTTTGGGGACACTGCCTACGTCGTCACCAAGGCTCGCCCCGATTGGCCTGATGGGGGCGCTACAGTGGTCAAAAATACGAAATGGCTCATAACTCCTGAACCGTTAGGCCTAAGTGTCTTATATCGTTGGAATCGTAAGTGTTTGACCCAATCAGAACCAAACAAGTGCAGAAATGTTCTCTGTAGTCTGAATATCAATAATTACCAAAAAAAATTTTGATTCACGGTCACTAAGGGGCGCCAAAACGAACGACGAGGGCGGAGTCACTTTTACTAAATGGTTATAACTCAAGAACGAAATTAGATATTTGCACCAAACTCGGTACTCAATCTTTGAGCATGATAAAAATAATCGCATTGATTGTACACTAGGTGACGCTATAACATGAAAAAAGCTGTAACTATGCAACCGTTAGTCCGATCGACTTGAAATATGGCATGCAGTGTTTTGGTCCAAGGGGGCATGATAGTCTATGAGGACATTGGCGGTGGGCATGTTCGACTCGTGGTCCTAGAGGTCTGTAAGAATTTTGAAAGAAATCGGCCACTAGTTGGCACTAACGAGTTTTACGTGTGCTTTCACAGATCCACACAATATGCATATCATTTGATAAATCTCCTCATGCTGAACAACTTTGCCTCAAGAACCAATGCTGTCAATCAAATTGTTCATTAATTATTCACGAATATTTGAAAAACCTACTTTTGCGAACTAGTCCTAAGTTTTTCGCCCGATCGGAACAAAACCAGTGCAGGACAATTCTCTAGATCAATAATTATCAAAAAAAAAAGTTGAACTTTACCCTTTGGGTCGCAATAACAGAGTATTTTAGAAAGTGGGTGTGACTAAATATACCCAAAAGCCTATAAATCCTAAAAGAAAAGTCAGAACAGCATATGACTCCAAAGAAGCATGCCAATCGGACCATAGGTGGCGCTATAATTGTGAAAAAACTTTAAAAAACATATGATTTTAATGTTTTAGATGAAAATATATATAACTTTGGATGTGGTCAACATATTTTCATGGGAGTCACGTCTTTAGACTCCTGAATCCTTGCTGAGTCCAACGATACCAAACATGTTAGGTTTCACCTTATGGTTTGTGCCACGATTTGATTTAGCGCTTAAACTTTTGCGAATATCTTCGAAACCGTTAGTCCAATTGAGACGAAACCAGTGCAGGAAACACGGAACCTAAGCCCAAATGTCAAAATTTTGATAGGAAGTGGCAAAAAAATCCAATCAAAGTCTTTCATGGGTCATTTTTTATGCTCTCTTAAATATAAATGTCTATAACTTCAAAACAAAATGAGATATTTTCACCAAAATTGGCACACATATGTATGGACACACTCTGAGGATGCCCAAAAAAAGTGGTGGAGATTGGGCAATAGATGGCGCTATAACTGTCAAAAAAACATGTTTTTCCTTACTGAATTGCCTGTAAATGGTCTTTTCCTTCTCTGATCTAAGTGTTTACATGCTTGCTAAATAAAATATAATAACTTTTTATGTGCTTAAAGGCCTTAAATGCTTGAACCCCGGTAAATGCTGCTTGCAGCTTTAATTAAAAAATTGTATTCTGAAGATTTGGTTCTGAAAGTCAGAATTCATTTCATTTTTAGGTGAACTTTCTTAAAGAGAAAAACCTACAGCAGCTTGACTTCACAAAGATAGACCGCACACGTGTAAAAAAAACAAAAAAAAAACAAACCCACCGGAGACGAGCGTGTAGCCCTTCTTCAGCAGCGCGTCGGCCATGGCCTTGGAGTTCTTCAGAACCTGAGCGATGTACTCGCGAAACATGGGCGTCGAGGCCTGAAGAGAGACCGAATGAAGAGCCATCAATTATCAAAAACCATAAATGAGTTCCCAAGAGCACGAGCCATTGTTCAGAGAAAGATGAGACAGAATAAAAGATGCGGGAGCTCTAGGACTGCAGGAGATTATTGAACAGCAAGTGGAATTTAGGAGTCAGCCGTCGTACCTGTTTGAGAGCCACAGCGACGCCAGCGATGGCATGATTGTGTGGGCCGCCCTGAAGCGAAGGGAACACAGAGAAGTTGACCTTCTCCTCCAGGTCGTACATGACCTCTTTGCCTTTCTTATCCAGCGAGCGCACGCCCTTACGGTAGAATATAAGCCCCGCCCTGGGGGAGGAGCCACATGAGAGGAGGAGGAGACACAGTTAATGATGTAAGATCAGAATAACACTGTGTTCTGTATGCATGCAACATCCAGATCATCTCTATCCCACAGTGCAATGTGCTCAACTTGACTTTCAGTTTTAACCAGACTGCCAAGTTACATCTTTACAATTTACAAAAAATACACAAAATAAGCATTTTAATTCATCATCTTGTGACAATATAACTGTTCATTACTGTTCAGAAGTTTAAAATAATTAAGATTCAGAAATAATTTAGAAATAATTTGATCAAAAATACAGTAAAAATTGTGAAATATTATTATGATTTAAAACAGCTGTTTTCTATGTGAATATATAGTAAAATGTAATTTATTCCTGTGATCAAAGCTGAATTTTCAGCATCATTACTCCAGTCTTTAGTGTCACATGATTCTTCAGAAATCATTCTGATATGATGCATTTATTTGATCAAAAATACAGTAAAAATTTTGAAATATTATGATTTAAAAAAAGCTGTTTTCTATGTGAATATACAGTAAAATGTAATTTATTTCTGTTATCAAAGCTGCATTTTCAGCTTTCTAATTGTTCATCTTCCTTCAAAAATACAAAATCCCCCCAAAATGTTCTTAAATGATATGCTTGGCTAAATAGATAAAATAAAAATTATTTAAATATTATCATTTCAAACATCATCATGGTGTGTTAGAATGATATAGGCCTATGTTTGGGGTCAGTAAGATGTTTTAATATTTTTAAAAGTTTCTTCTGCTCACCAAAGATGCATTCATTTGATCAAAAATACAGTAAAAATTGTGAAATATTTTTACAATGTAAATCAGCTGTTTTCTATGTGAATATATAGTAAAGTGTAATATATTCCTGTGATCAAAGCTGAATTTTCAGCATCATTACTCCAGTCTTCAGTGTCACATGATCCTTCAGAAATCATTCTAATATGATGATTTCCTGCTCAAGAAACATTTATGATTATTATCAATGTTGAAAACAGTTTCAGATTTTTGCGGAAACTGTGATACATTTTATTTGTCAGGATTCTTTAATGAATATAAAGTTCAAAAGAACAGTGTTTATTTGAAATAGAATCTTTTGTAACATTATAAATGTCTTTACTGTCACTTTTGATCAATTTAATACATCATTGCTAAATAAAAGTATTAATTTCTTGTGACCCAAAATATATCAATTCTAATGCACTAATTTGCATAAAACACGTATCCACACACAGTCAGTGATGTCACACAGGTCTCCGACTGAATGACAGCGGTTCAGGTGTGTACCTGGATCCTCGCAGTGATTTGTGGGTGGTTGACGTGACGAGGTCGGCGTGTTCGAACGGCGAGGGAACGGCTTTCCCGGCCACCAGCCCGCTGATGTGAGCCATGTCCGCCAGCAAGTACGCGTTCAGCTCGGTACACAACTGAGAGAGTGAGAGGGAGAGAGTAATAAAGAGCTTT
Source organism: Megalobrama amblycephala (assembly GCF_018812025.1). NCBI lineage: Eukaryota > Metazoa > Chordata > Actinopteri > Cypriniformes > Xenocyprididae > Megalobrama > Megalobrama amblycephala. The sequence continues at coordinate 2,545,024 of NC_063051.1, forward strand.
GAGTAGATTATGAAAGCGTTCAGAAGCTCAGATCCGCTGCGCTCACAGCAAATATCACAATCAAAGCGTTCCCGTTATCAGCCCATCTGAGAGTGACCCGATGAGATCCGCTCGCGTCTCCGGGGAACGAGACCCAGATACCGCAGGCGCTTCACAAACACTTCTGAGCATGACGACATGTTTTCAGGGGGTAAAAATAATTTCCAGCTGATTATACACTGATAATTTTATGCACAGATACACTTAATCTGTCCTGGTGTGTGTGTGTGTGTGTGTGTGCATGCGTGTGTGTGTGTGTGTGTGCACGCTGCTGACCTCGTGTTTATCTCGCAGTGAAATCAGGCCACAGTGAATTCTAGCAACAAACATGAAACACACACAATCTCAGCCTCCAGGAGCAGCTTAAGAAAACACAGAAAACCTGGAGCGCGATATGCGATGAGTGAAAACTCTCAGAAACACACAGATGTATGGCATGCCATGGAATAAAAAGATTTTTAAAAAAAAGGTAATAATTGCAACTTTTTATCTCTCAATTCTGACTTTTTTTCTCTCGCAATTGCAAGTTATAAAATCATAATTTTGAGTGATCTTGCAATAACTCAGATTTAGAAAGAGTCTCTTCTGCTCACCAAAGCTGCATTTATTTGATCAAAAATACAGTAAAAATTGTGAAATATTTTTCCAATTTAAAATAGCTGTTTTCTATGTGAATATATAGTAAAATATAATTTATTCCTGTGATAAAGCTGAATTTATTTAATTAAAAATACAGTAAAAATTGTGAAATATTTTTATAATGTAAAAAAGCTGTTTTCTATGTGAAAATATAGTAAAATATAATTTATTCTTGTGATAAAGCTGAATTTATTTAATTAAAAATACAGTAAAAATTGTGAAATATTATTACAATTTAAAACAGCTGTTTTCTATGCGAATATATAGTAAAATATAATTTATTCCTGTGATAAAGCTGAATTTATTTAATTAAAAATACAGTAAAAATTGTGAAATATTTTTCCAATTTAAAATAGCTGTTTTCTATGTGAACATATAGTAAAATATAATTTATTCCTGTGATAAAGCTGAATTTGTTTAATTAAAAATACAGTAAAAATTGTGAAATATTTTTATAATGTAGAACAGCTGTTTTCTATGTGAATATATAGTAAAATATAATTTATTCCTGTGATAAAGCTGAATTTATTTAATTAAAAATACAGTAAAAATTGTGAAATATTTTTATAATGTAAAACAGCTGTTTTCTATGTGAATATATAGTAAAATATAATTTATTCTTGTGATAAAGCTGAATTTGTTTAATTAAAAATACAGTAAAAATCACAAAATATTATTACAATTTAAAATAGCTGTTTTCTATGTGAATATATAGTAAAATATAATTTATTCCTGTGATAAAGCTGAATTTATTTGATTAAAAATACTGTAAAAATCACTAAACAATATTATAATTTATTCCTGTGATCAAAGCTGAATTTTCAGCATCATTACTCCAGTCTTCAGTGTCACATGATCCTTCAGAAATCATTCTAATATGATGATTTGCTGCTCAAGAAACATTTATGATTATTTTCAATGTTGAAAACAGTTGAAACCAGGATACATTTTATTTTTCAGGATTCTGACTTTTTTTCTCACCATTGCAAGTTACAAACCCGTAATTTATATCTTGCAACTCCCTCGCAAAAGAAAAAAGTCAAAATTGTGAGATAAAAAGTCGCTATTACCTTTTTAATTTTTTATTCCGTAGCATATCAAGCTTCCTCAGATATGGGCTCTGTTCAATCCCTAGCGAGCGCCCTAAATAGACAGCACATGACAAAGCGACCAGAAGTCTTGCATGTTGGGATGGTCACTGTGAAAAATACATGCATTTCATCTTAGGAGGCAAGATGTGACGCCTTCATGTGCTGTCTATGTAGGGCAGATACACACCAAATAAACGAGAGGAGATTCATCATGAACTCTGAGTGACTGCAGAATGGAATTATGGGCATTTTACTGTCCATCAAACAGATTTGAAACATCATTTTATCAGTGTTAATGAGAACAATCATCATTGTTACTGCTGATAATGTGTGTGTGAAAGGAAATGTGATTAAGTGCTGACAGTGACACTGCAGCGAGAGTGTGTGTGTGTGTGTGTGTGTGTGTGTGTGTGTGTGTGTGTGAGCAGAAAGTGGGAGAACACTGAATGTTTGTCATCTCTGAGGCGTCAGGCATGAGCAGTTAAACAATTCATCAATTTTTCATCAATTATTAAACAAATTCACTTTCAGCTGTAAAGCAGCTCTAAAAAGACAATAGAGATCAGTTCAGTGTCAGTGTCAGTGTCACAAAGTTGCAGTGTGAAAAACTGAAATGAGAAAGTAAGACGGACCTTCTTGATGCGGCTGTAGTCGATGAGGCGAGCGTAAGCGCTGGTTCCGGCGATGATGAGTTTGGGTCGGAAGAGTCGAGCCGTCAGCTCCATCTGATCATAGTCGATCAGACCTGATTTAGGCTGAGAGAGAGAGAGAGATGTGAGGCATTAAGGTGTTTACAACAGCGTATTTCTGCATTCAGAAGCAGCCGAACGCAGACGCAGCGTCTCAACACGTGTTTCTCACATCCAGGTTTATCATCCTTATATTAGTGCCATATGGATACACTCATCTCTGACTGATGACAGAATACTTCCTGAATTCTAGCAATGAAACAAGCTTTGTGAAATGGTGAAACTGAACCCATGTCATCTAAGATGTTTGTCTTTCTTTCTTCATGAGGAAAACATTCCAGGATTTTCTCCATATAGTGGACTTCACTGGGGTTCAACGGGTTGAAGGTCCAAATGTCAGTTTCAGTGCAGCTTCAAAGAGCTCTACATGATCCCAGACGAGGAATAAGAGTCTGATCTAGAGAAACCATCAGACATTTTCTTAAAAAAATTAAAAATGTATATACTTTTTAACCACAAATGATTCGACTGAAGAAAGAAAGACATGAACATCTTGGATGACATGGAGGTGAATAAATTAATCAGGAAATTTTAATTCTGAAGTGAACTAATCCTTGAAATTATTGAAATAATACCTTTAAAATTCTTTTCCATGAAAAAACTTTGTGAATCGCTGATTTATAATGTGACAGCTGCTACTATAAACGCGAGATGCTTAAGATGCTTTGAGAAAACTGACAAAAGTTAAATTATAAATTAACTTGCATTTAAATATGCAATAATCAGCAAGACTCTCATCTGTAAACATGAGCGATTTTACAGCAATACCATCATCAGACTCCATCATTTCACTCAAACTTCAATCATTTTCACACTGACGCTTTTTCTGCATGTCAAGGTTTCTGCCGTCTGATCTGATTTCAGTTGTTTATATTTGCAGCTCATTTCAGGAGGAACGTCTCTCTCTCTCTCTCTCTCTCTCTCTCTCTCTCTCAAACTTCAGTCCTGTCTTGATTTCTGGTTTGAGTCTCTCTGAGATCTGGACAGCAGATAATCTCTCTCTCCGTCGGTCACTCCATCACACCGAAGTGTGTGTGTGTGTCTGAGGGCCGCCTGTCGATTTCCTATTATCTCTCCCATAGAGAGGGGACTGACCACTCATTCATCACACACACACACACACACACACACACACTGTTTGACCCTTTTAATATTTAGTATAATTTAAGTCCAGCTACATTCAGTTGTCAGTTCAGTGTTGAGAGCTTAATTCTGAGTTGTAGAACGTATCGAGTCTTTGGCTGCTATAATATTACTATATAATATGGCAGGATGGGATTAACTCCTGTGTTTCAATAGGGTCGTCACTCCTGAAACGTCACAGTGTGTCCGTGACCCAAGAGGGTCAGATGTGATGTGGAACTTACATTGAGTTTGTAGGGCATCGACTCAAAGTAGATGGACGTGGCCGAGATCCGCTTGACGTCAGACATGTAGCCATGAGTGAGACTGAGAGACACGGAGAATCGATTACGTTCTGTTTCACTGCATGAGTGGATGAGAGAGAGAATGATGGTCACTCACTGTCCGCCGTCGGGCAGGTCCAGACCCATGATGCGGTCATGAGGGTTCAGGACGGCCGTGTAAGCGGCGAAGTTCGCCGGAGATCCGGAGTAGGGCTGAACGTTGACGCCCCACAGCGCCGGGTCGAGGTCAAACGCCTCCAGCGCCCTCTTCTGGCACAAGAGCTCGATCTGATCCACCACCTCAGCACCGCCGTAATACCTGCGCGCACGCACACACACACACACACACACACGCACACACACACACACAATATATGTTAAACCACATCAGGCTACTGAGATACAATAAACCTTATCACTCATCAGTCTCATAACCAGGAAAAATATGTAAATATGAATAAATGAATAAAAATAAAGTAGTAAATAAATAAAAATGGTACAAATACAAGTAAAAAAATATTAAAAATGATAAAAAAATGCATATAAAAAATTAAATACAAATAAATAAAATAAAGTAAATAGAAATTATACAAATACAAGTAAATAAAAAATAAATGCACATAAAACAAATGAAAATGAATGTATAAATAAATACAAATAAATAAATAAATAAAAATAAAGTAAAATTACACAAATACAAGTAAATAAAAAAATGCATGTAAAAACAAATGAAAATGAATGTATAAATAAATACAAATAAATAAAACAAAAATAAAGTAGTAAATAAATAAAAATTATACAAAAACAAGTAAATAAAAAGTAAATGCATATAGAATAAATGAAAATGAATGTAAATGAATATAAATAAATACAAACAACTCAATCAACAAACAAAATAAATAAAACGAATAAATTAAATTAAAATAAATGATAAAATAAACAAATATAGTAGTAAATAAAAAATAAAAAAAACCATTCAAAATATATACACCTCATGTCAGTTCCTTGACTTTTTTGAATAAAAAAAAAAAATTCACCCAACAAACACATAAAAATAAATAAAATGGATAAATTAAAAATAAAGTAAAAAAAAAAAAAAAAAAAAAAAAAAAAGAAAAATTAATGAATAAATTAATGCAAATAAAAATAAATAGATAAATTAAACAAAAAATATAGTTGTAAATAAAAAATTATAAAAAAAATAAAATGAATGAATGAATGAATGAATGAATGAATGAATAAATAGGATTCACAAGATAAAGATTTTTATTTTCTTTGTGAAAATCCTTTAAAAAAAAAAAAACAATGTGTAATTTTTGAATAAATGGATAGATTTACACACACCTTTTTCCCGGGTATCCTTCAGAGTACTTGTTGTTGAGACACGAACCCTGAGCCTCGAGAGCCGCTCGACTGCAGAAGTTCTGTCAACACACACACACACACACACACACACACAGAGTCTGTCATCATCTACTCTCCCTCATGTTGTTTATTTTACTGGTTGTTGTGTGTGAAGTAACCAATCAAATGAGACTGAAGAGCAGCGATGGAGGGAGAGATTTTCATAGAATAACAACTGAAATTTGTGTCTGTTCCTCACATGAAGCATCACATGACTGAAAGAGTCACATGGGCCGTTATGATGATGATTGACACATTCACTGTCATTATGTGAAAGAGCAGCGTGAACATTCAGCTTCTGAAAGTCATGAGGGTTAATGAGTGGACGATCTGCTGTCGGTCACCTCTGAAGCGATGAGCTCCAGTCCGCGGCTCTGTCTGTCCTTCTCCTTCTGCAGAAGGTCCCACATCTCCGGGTCGTCCTGCGCCAGGCTCTCCTGCCCCGTCCACGGGCGCTCGTCATCCGCAAACGCCGCCGCTGAATGCTGGGATCTGGCGGTGACGGGAACACGCCGGACCAACGGCTGCAAGACACACACAACACATCAGTGCTCTCGTCCTCAGGAGCCGCAAACAGATGAATCTGTACAAAACAAACACTGAGCAGCGAGAACGTGTAAGAGAGCCATTAAGAGCGGATTACACACACACACACACACACACACACACACGTCCTCCATGAATCACAATAATTACAAGAGAAGAGGAAGAATTGCTGAGAGACAAACTTATGAAGATGAATATGAAATTTAATATTTCACACACGGAACATCACTAATCAAATGTGGAATTAACTATATATATATATATATATATATATATTAGTACTACATTATAGTACTATATTATAGTATATTATAGTATTATGCACATTTAAATAAAGAAATAACACATATATGTGTATTTTTAGCATTTGTTTATAATATATGTATCATATAAATTATATATTTCAATTTTAATATCATAAATTAATAATTATTGTTTTCTATATTTCTTTATTTAAATGTGCATCATAATTTATATAATGATCTATAAATAATTACAAATAATATATTTATATTTTTGATTTGTTTTTTTATATCTTTTAATATTTGTATATAATTTATATTTAATTTACATTATAATTATAAATATATAATTTAATAAATGAATTTATGTTTTTCATAATTTACAACATTTAATATAAATATTTTATATAAATTATACATTTAATTTATTATATATATATATATATATATATATATATATATATATATATATATATATATATATATATATATATATATATATATATAATGAATTAGTAACTATTGTTTTATTTATTGCTTTATTTAAATGTACATATTTTATATTGTAATAAATATATTATAATATTTTTATATAACAAATAACAATATTTAACAATATTTATTTAAATGTGCATCATATTATAAGTAATAATATATTTATATTTTTATAATTTGTTCTTCATAATTTAATATTTTTATATAATTTATATTTAATTTATTTTATAATTATAAATATATATAATTTAATAAAATCATGTTTTTCATAATTTATAACATTTTATATAAACATTTAATATATATATATATATATATATATATATGATAAATTAGCAATTATTGTTATCTTTATTGCTTTCTTTAGATGTGCATAATATTTTTAATAATTTATAATATTTATTAATTATTCATAATATATATATTCATATATATATATATATATATATACATATATATATATATATATATATATATATATATATATATATATATATATATATATATATATATATATATATATATATATATATATATATATATCAAATAAAGAAGCAAATTTTTCAATAATATTAAATATCATAGGTCTATGGATTAATATGATATTACATAATGTCAGTATGATTCACATGGATCCATGAAGGAGCAATAATAACCACAATATAAATATATATTTATAAACCACAGAACTGATGCCTGAAGGAATGTAAATATGATCTTGATTATGAAACTTGAGTTTTTTTAAGATGAAGAATCATGACCAACAAAAACTCAAAATATGAAGACTGGGATACAGGATACAGGCGGAATCAGTGCTGAATTAAATGAATTCTACAGTTCTAGTGTGTGTGTGTGTGTGTGTGTGTGTGTGTGTGTGTGTGTGTGTGTGTGTGTGTGTTTGAGGAGTCGTTAGTGAGATACAATAATCAGCATGACGCTTTAATTCTGCTCCAATCAGCAACTCTCAACAGAAACTTTACAGCCAAGTGAAAATTCAGCATAACTGCTTATCTAATCTCACACACACACACACACACACACACACACACACACACACACACACACACACACACACACACACACACTGAACTCAAAGCTCCACAGCAGATTAAGAGTTTCTGGGTGTTGCTTTTTTTCTTGACAAATTTCAACCATTCTTACTCTCTGAACTCACAGATCCTCCATCTCTGCATTCAAGACCAAAACAAAGAGTACCATGTTTTTGTAAATACACCATGTTAGTACCATAGTATTCTTTTAAGTACATGGGAATACTACGTAAATGTCTGGAAGAGGTCAGCAGCTGGAAAAATGATCATTTATATTATTCTCAACCTTCCCTCTGAGCCTCTGTCTGAAATGATCCGTGTCAGTAAACACCCAGTGTTCTGATTGGCTAGCGTCACTGCACAGAAAACAGTATCAACGCCCAATTGCTGTTGCACGAGTGTTTTTCAATATCAAAACAAGCCGTTTTTGGAGCTTGATTAAATAAATGTTTAGTTGTAATGCATTACTGGACTTTACGCTATTGGCTCGTTTCCATTCCTTCTCTGCGTAGCTCCTCCCTCTTTCACCTCTGATTAACTCAGCCCTTTATTTAACGAACTCTATTTTCCCAAAGAAACTGCTGAAGTAGCACTCGTGAACCGAAAGCTTCATAATTAACACTAATAAAGCTAATAAAGGCCTCGACGCAGCAGGATCTGATGAATCGCTGCACTTAAAAACTGTTATTAAAAAACAATTATCTCACGACGGCAGAGCATTCGTTTGAAAGACGGACTCGAGACGACACCCGCCGCGTCCCGAACACTGACTGCATTCACAATGAAGCTGATGTTTGAGTGTTTCCCATCAGCCCCTCTGACTGAACATACAGATTATAATTGAAATATGTAACGAATGTCTTGTTATTGCAAACATGCAGAACTACATGCTGTTGAATTTCAGACTCGATTTCCTCTGAACACAAACACACACATGATGCTTCAGTTCATTCACCTGCTTTCATATTTACTCATTTAAATGAATATTTTTTTTTTTCATTCAAAGTTACAAGGATTGTGACCTTAGTTATTATTTAAATATTTATTAACTCACTTAATTTAGTTTATTTGCTTATTTAATTTAGTTTATTTATTATTTACTTATTTAATATAGCTTATAAACATGAATGCATGTAGTGTTATGAGTAAATCATAAATAAATGTTTTTAAATTATGTATTTGTTTAATTTTTTACTTATTTAATTAATCATGTTTATATTTATTTACATACTAAATTGTTTATTTAATTATGTACATATTTATTAGTTATTTACTTATTTATGCATTCACTCAAATACTTATTTATATGTTTACTCAATCGTTTACTAAATTGTTTTTAAATTATGTATTTAAGTAAATAAATAAATAAATAAATGAGTAAATATATAAATAAAATAATTAAATAATTAAACAATTTAGTTAAGTAAATATGTAAATAAAGAAAATATATAAGTAATTGAGTGAATGTATAAATAATTAAGAAAATAACTAATAAGTACATAATTAAAAAAACAATTTAGTAAGTAATAATATGAAAATGATTGATTAAATAAGTAAATAATTTTTAAAAAATCTGTAAATAACTAAGAAAATAATTAAATAAGCAGATAAGTAGATAATTAAACAATTAAATAAATAAGTAAATATAAAAAATAAGCAATTATGTGAATAAATTAGTAATTAATAAATCCATAAACAAATAAGAACATCATTAAACAGTTAAACTGATTAAACATACATATTTAACATGCAGTTCTGAAATATGTACTGAATGTCTCATTGCAAAAATGCAGAACACCAACACACACTTTTCCCTCAGAGTGTGTGTCTGATGGCATGAATTCCCTGTGAATGTATGAACTGATCACATGTTCAACTTAAGTGTACGTCACTCTGAATAACAGCTTCTGCTAAATGAATAAATGTAAATGTTTAAATGTGACAGACAGAGGAGTGACACGACTTCTGTCAGCGCAATCACCTCGAGCTCATCTCTCTGGGGCCACACACACACACACACACACACACACACACACACACACACACAGGTCACTACACACTGATGGGCCGCGTCCTTCGCTGTCGCTGCTGCAGGGACACAGAGACGTGTGTGTGTGTGTGTGTGCGTGTGTGTGTAGAGAGACTGTACGTGTCCCTCGAGTCTCTGCAGACTCACAGATGACCAAGAATCGCCCACTTAGACAAGAAGAGCCCATGTGACTGACGAACCACTGATCATCATCATCATCATCATCGTCATCATCATCAAGACACTGAAGCAGTCAAGAGTTTCGACAAACATGGAAAACAGTCATAATAGAAAAATAATAATAAAAGTGAAACTCTAACTGAAAATTCAGCTTTGAAACTGAGATAGAAAGAGGATGAAACGAGAGATAACAGAAACAAGAGCCAGAACTGAACTATTTTGGGAGCTACAGAAGAAAAAAAAACACTCACTCACACACACACACACACACACACACACATACACTTGCTCACACACTCAAATGCACACTCGCACACTTGTGCACACACACACACACACACACACACACACACACACTCGTACACTCGCGTACACACTCAAATGCACACTCGCACACACACTCGTACACTTGTGCACACACACACAGTCACACACACTCAAATGCACACTCGCACACACACTCGTACACTTGTGCACACACACACAGTCACACACACTCAAATGCACACTCGCACACACACTCGTACACTTGTGCACACACACACACTCACACACACTCAAATGCACACTCGCACACACACTCGTACACTTGTGCACACACACACACACACACTCGTACACTCGCATACACACTCAAATGCACACTCGCACACACACTCGCACACTTGTGCACACACACACACTCAAATGCACACTCGCACACACACTCGTACACTTGTGCACACACACACACTCGTACACTCGCATACACACTCAAATGCACACTCGCACACACACTCGTACACTTGTGCACACACACACACTCGTACACTCGCACACACACTCGTACACTCGCACACACACTCGTACACTCGCACACACACTCGTACACTCGCACACACACTCGTACACTTGTGCACACACACACAGTCACACACACTCAAATGCACACTCGCACACACACTCGTACACTTGTGCACACACACACACTCACACACACTCAAATGCACACTCGCACACACACTCGTACACTTGTGCACACACACACACACACACACACTCGTACACTCGCATACACACTCAAATGCACACTCGCACACACACTCGCACACTTGTGCACACACACACACTCAAATGCACACTCGCACACACACTCGTACACTTGTGCACACACACACACACTCGTACACTCGCATACACACTCAAATGCACACTCGCACACACACTCGTACACTTGTGCACACACACACACTCGTACACTCGCACACACACTCGTACACTTGTGCACACACACACACTCGTACACTCGCACACACACTCGTACACTCGCACACACACTCGTACACTTGTGCACACACACACACTCGTACACTCATGTACACATTCGCACACACACACACACACTCAAATGCACACTCGCACACACACTCGTACACTTGTGCACACACACTCGTACACTCATGTACACATTCGCACACACACTCGTACACTTGTGCACACACACGCACACACACACGTACACTTGTGCACACACACACACACAATCAAATGCACACTCGGACACACATTCGGACACTTGTGCACACACACGCACACACACGTACACTCGCACACGTACACTCGCACACGTACACTCGCACACACCCACACACTCGTGCACACACAAACATACACTCTTGCATACACACACTCGTACACACACACAGACACGCACACACACTCGTGCACACACACGCACACACACACTCGTACACACACGCATAGTCGCACACTCGTGCACACTCACATGCACACATTCGTATGCACACACGCACACACAGACACGCACACACTCGTACACACACGCAGTTGCTCGTGCACACTCACATGCACACTCGAGCACACACTCGTACACACACTTGCACACAAGCAGTCGCTCGTGCACACACTCACATGCACACATTCGTACGCACACTTGCACACACGCACACACACACTCATACGCACACACTCGTACACACTCACATGCACACTCGAGCACACTTGCACACACACACACACACACACACACACACACTCGTATGCGCACACGCACAGTTGCATACACACACTCGAGCACACTTGCACACACACACACACACTCGTACACGCACTTGTACACTAGTGCACACACGCATAGTTGCTCATGCACACACTCACATGCACACATTCGTACGTACACTTGCACACACACACACTTGTACACTCACATTCACACACTTGCACACACACACACGCTCACACACACACCTACACACTCTCTCTCTCACTCACACTCAAACACACACACACTCTCTCTCTCTCTCTCTCTCTCTCTCTCTCTCTCTCTCTCTCTCTCTCTCTCTCTCACTCTCTCACTCTCTCCTGAACTAACTTTGATAGACAGATTGTTTTGTCATTTTTTGCAGTTCAGGGGGAAAAAGACAGAAAAACATTTCATTTTGCTTATTATTTTTGTTATTTCTGTTCTCTTCTGAGCAAAGAGTCAATTTTACAGATGACTGCTGTCCATCACACGGCGCCAGACAACAATCAGCGGCGTGACGCGGTGACGGAGGCTTTGAGTTCGGAGGTGTCAGGAATATCGCTCAGGATGACACCGACTGGCAGCGACTAATGGCCGAGCGGCCGTTACAAATTGGTGCGGAGAATGACACGGCCGCGGAGAGGAGAGCGAGTGTGAGCGAGAGCCGGACACAGGTCTGCTTCCTCTCACCGCCGGGCCAAAGGGACTGACACCGAACAATCAGGAGTGTGGAAAGCCAATTTCCCACAGAGGCCTGCGACATTATCGCACTAATCCAGGGAGATGGAGCCGGCCGCGGGAACACGTCTCAGAGTTCAGCAGTGCATGATGGGACACATCTGTGCTCGTGAAGGTGAAAGAGCGAGAATATTTTACTAGATTGGAATGATTATGATTTTTTAATGTTTTTGAAAGTTTTGTTCACCAAAGTTGCATTTATTTGATCAAAAATACAGTAAAAATTATGAAATGTTTTTACAGTTTAAATAACTGTTTTCTATGTGAATATATATTAAAGTGTAATTTATTCCTGTGATCAAAGCTGAATTTTCAGCATCATTACTCCAGTCTTCAGTGTCACATGATCCTTCACAAATCATTTTGATATGATGATTTGATGCTCAAGAAACATTTATGATTATTATCAATGTTGAAAACAGTTCATATTTTTGTGGAAACTGTCATACATCAACATTTAAAAGTTAATACTTTTATTCATCAAGAATGCATTCAATTGATCAAAAGTGACAGTAAAAAAAGGATCATGTGACACTGAAGACTGGAGTAATGATGCTGAAAATTCAGCTTTGATCACAGGAATAAATTACACTTTACTATATATTCACATAGAAAACAGTTATTTTACATTGGAATAATATTTCATAATTTTTACTGTATTTTTGATCAAATAAATGCAGCTTTGGTGAGCAGAAGTTTTAAAAACATTACAAAATTCTTAATTATTCCACTCTTTTGACTGACAGTGTATGAGAAAGCAAATTAATATGTATCTAGATTAACGAACTGAAGCCCGTCACTGGATTCGGCCGCGATGAGATCTGCCAGTAAACCCACGAAAAGTTAAAACCGGGACTCTAGTGGCTAAAAATAGAGATGAAAAAGCATTAAAAATATATCCTAATCAATTATTAAACATGCCTGAATATAGGCGACAATCTGAATATGAAGATGAGCTTTCATTGATTCAGACATCAGAGCTGATCACTCAATCATCCGTCTTTTATCGCACTGTGACGTAACGACAGACTGGGAATCAAGAAGTGGTTTGTTTTCCATTTGTTGGAACATGCTGGAACTGAATGATTCTTACGGCTCTGAAATACTGTGACAGTGTTTGCCGAATCCACAGCATCGTAAAATAATGTTTCAGTGAGTTTTCAGTGTGAACTAAAAAAAAAAAAAACCACAACATCAGTGCAATCCGATTCACAAACAAACGACTCTTCAAAATGAATCTCTCTGAATCAGACTAATAGCTCAGTGATTCGTTCAGAGAGGTTCTTGACTCACTGAATCGCATCGTTTTCACGTCCATCTCCAGATTAGGGTTAGAAAACCATAAAAAAATATTTTCATTTCTTGAAATAAAATAATGAAACCTTTTTCTTTTAAATAACTTAAGATTTATTTAAGCCAAGGCAACATTTCCCATTTTAATTTAGTTAAACTTAACATATTAAATGACAAAAAACTAAACTGAAATATAAAATTAATAAAAACTACATTAAAAAAAAACCCACATTACAAAACCTACAATAAAAATTATTAATATTAAAAAAATGAAGGAAAATATAACATGAAAAATAATTCAAAATATTAATATAAACAATAACAGTAATAATAATGTGAATAATTATGACATACTAACTCATAATTATGAGCTGAAAAGTCAAATTTATGACATAAAAAGGTCAAAATTATCACATACTAAGAAGTCATAATTATGAGATGAAAAAATGAGATTATGACAAAAAGTCAAAATTAAGACAATAAGTCAATAATGAGATTAAATGTCAAAATTACGACTTAAAAAGTAAAAATTATCACATAATATAAACAATAATAGTATCTCAATTATGCAAAAATAACGGTGTCACATTTTGTTGTAATAAATGTCAAATAAATAAATAAATGATTTTTTACATTTATGCATTTGGCAGATGCATATGGAGGACCAAAACTGCAGAAATTAAAAAAGATAATAGATAGATAAATAAATAAAATGTAATTATAGGAAAATAAACAAATAAATGAAATAAATACATGTGGGAATAAATAAATAAAAGTTAAAAAGAATAAAAATACAGAAAAAAAAAAAGGAAAAAAGTAATACAACAATAAATTCAGGATTACATTTTAATGTTTTATCAAGTCTTCATTTTTATCAATTCATGCATTCACTGGGAATCATGTGAATTGCATGTGGAAAAAGAGTTAAATAAGTTATGATTTTAACCCATCATACTATGATGGTTTTTGGTTTCATATTACACAAATATGACAATAAATCATTACCACATGAAAGTACCACAGTACTTTCAGTACAAACACATCTAAACACAGAAGTCAAACCTGAACCCACAGCATCAGATGACTGCTTAACTAACATCACAGACGTCTGAATGAAACCCCTGCAGTTCAGAGGTCGGTCACCACGGTAACTCAGAAACACACGTGAAGAACCGCAGCGCCACACAATGAGAGTTTCAGCCATACTGAAGCGGTTCTGATGACGGAGATCACGCCTTCCCGAACCACACATCTGACTGTCGTCTGCTGAATTCTGCTGATTTAAACTCGTCACGCAGGTATTATTAAATAACTGTCTGGATGTAACTGTTCACCGTGACTTTGAGAGGTGTGGACACAAGCCTCCCGTCTGATTGGCTGTTCAGAACATGAGCTTTGGCATATTATTCAAAACAACAACTGGTTAATTATTGAATCGTTCGGTTACAGCTGCTTACACAAGATGACTGATAAGATGACGGCTGGTCAGTGGACGGTCAAACCGGACTAAACGAAAGTTCACCCTGTGTGACCCGTCACACATTACACACCCTTTGAGACGGACAAAGATTCGTGTCAGCTGTCCAGTAACATGAAAAACTGTAAATGTGGTTTTAAAAAATAAAAGTTTTTGTCCTTTTTTAAGCATAAACCTCAAGATCTTTTGTTAGACAAAGAAAATGACTTCTGCAGCACAAACGTGAACAATCAATGTAAAACTCCTCAGATTTCGATGGCAGACACAAATTCAGCAGTTTCCTCATAATTCAAGCCCTCGTGCTTCACTAATCCATCAGGTTAATAAAGAGAGTTTGATCAGATCACTGAAAACACAACGATGCATTTGTTTTCACGGTCAGAAGCACGTTCAACTCATTCCCACAACAAGAAAAGCATGAAAGCATGTGAAGGACGGACATAATGAGAGACACGGGACTGACGAACACTGATCATCACGAGACATTAATTACTGTGTAATAAAACATGCCATCAGTGTCAAAGAACAAGGATCTGCTTATTAGCTGGAAAAAGCCATTTTAACTGATTAAACTTTGAAGAATAAAAAAGAGCAGTTTTCATCTTTTCATCAACTCACTCAGTTTATCAGTTCAGTGTAAGTCAATGTTCTTGGGTTAGAAATGAATGAAAGCCCATTTCTGCCACAGAAATCATGATTCTGCAAATAATTATGACATACTAACTCATAATTATGAGATGAAAAGTCAAATTTATGCCAAGAAGTTGAAATTATGATATACTAAATCACTTCTGAGATGAAAAGTTGAAATTATGACATAAGCAGTCAAAATGATCAAATACTAAGAAGTCATAATTTTGAGATCAAAACATGAGATTATGACAAAAATCAAAATTATGACAAGTCAATGATGAGATGAAAAGTCAAAATTATGACAAATAAATCATATTTATGAGAAGAAAAGTCAAAATTATGAGTTTAAATTATGACATACTAAGTCATTTGTGAGATAAAAAGATGAAATAAGCCAAAATTATGACAAACTAAGTTATAATTATGAGAAGAAAAGTCAAAATTATGACAAACTAAGTTATAATTATGAGAGGAAAAGTCAAAATTGACAAAAAGTCAAAATAATGACAAACTAAGTTATAATTATGAAAAGGAAAGTCAAAATTATGACAAACTAAGTTATAATTATGAGAAGAAAAGTCAAAATTGACAAAAAGTCAAAATTATGACAAACTAAGTTATAATTATGAAAAGGAAAGTCAAAATTATGACAAACTAAGTTATAATTATGAGAAGAAAAGTCAAAATTATGACAAACTAAGTTATAATTATGAGAAGAAAAGTCAAAATTGACAAAAAGTCAAAATAATGACAAACTAAGTTATAATTATGAAAAGGAAAGTCAAAATTATGGCAAACTAAGTTATAATTATGAGAAGAAAAGTCAAAATTATGACAAACTAAGTTATAATTATGAGAAGAAAAGTCAAAATTATGACAAACTAAGTTATAATTATGAGAAGAAAAGTCAAAATTATGACAAACTAAGTTATAATTATGAGAAGAAAAGTCAAAATTGACAAAAAGTCAAAATAATGACAAACTAAGTTATAATTATTAGAAGAAAAGTCAAAATTATGACAAACTAAGTTATAATTATGAAAAGGAAAGTCAAAATTATGGCAAACTAAGTTATAATTATGAGAAGAAAAGTCAAAATTGACAAAAAGTCAAAATTATGACAAACTAAGTTATAATTATGAGAAGAAAAGTCAAAATTATGAGTCAAAATTACGACAAACTAAGTTATATGACAAACTAAAATGTAATTATGAAAACAAGTCAAAATTAACGACAAAAAGCCAAAATTATAACAAAGTTATAATAATGATGAGAAGAAAAGTCAAAATTATGACAAACTAAGTCATGAAATGAAAAGTCAAAATTGACAAAAAGTCAAAATAATGACAAACTAAGTTATAATTATGAAAAGGAAAGTCAAAATTATGGCAAACTAAGTTATAATTATGAGAAGAAAAGTCAAAATTATGACAAACTAAGTTATAATTATGAGAAGAAAAGTCAAAATTATGACAAACTAAGTTATAATTATGAGAAGAAAAGTCAAAATTATGACAAACTAAGTTATAATTATGAGAAGAAAAGTCAAAATTATGACAAACTAAG
Organism: Megalobrama amblycephala; assembly: GCF_018812025.1. Lineage (NCBI taxonomy): Eukaryota > Metazoa > Chordata > Actinopteri > Cypriniformes > Xenocyprididae > Megalobrama > Megalobrama amblycephala. The sequence continues at coordinate 2,562,623 of NC_063051.1, forward strand.
TTATAATTATGAGAAGAAAAGTCAAAATTATGACAAACTAAGTTATAATTATGAGAAGAAAAGTCAAAATTGACAAAAAGTCAAAATAATGACAAACTAAGTTATAATTATTAGAAGAAAAGTCAAAATTGACAAAAAGTCAAAATAATGACAAACTAAGTTATAATTATGAGAAGAAAAGTCAAAATAATGACAAACTAAGTTATGATTATGAGAAGAAAAGTCAAAATAATGACAAACTAAGTTATAATTATGAGAAGAAAAGTCAAAATTGACAAAAAGTCAAAATTATGACAAACTAAGTTATAATTATGAAAAGGAAAGTCAAAATAATGACAAACTAAGTTATGATTATGAGAAGAAAAGTCAAAATAATGGCAAACTAAGTTATAATTATGAGAAGAAAAGTCAAAATTGACAAAAAGTCAAAATTATGACAAACTAAGTTATAATTATGAAAAGGAAAGTCAAAATTATGAGTCAAAATTACGACAAACTAAGTTATATGACAAACTAAAATGTAATTATGAAAACAAGCCAAAATTAACGACAAAAAGCCAAAATTATAACAAAGTTATAATAATGATGAGAAGAAAAGTCAAAATTATGACAAACTAAGTCATGAAATGAAAAGTCTAAATTGACAAAAAGTCAAAATTATTTGAAATTAATAACAAGCCAATTATAACATAAAAAGTACATAAAAATGATAGAGAAAATCATAATTATGACTTTTTATCTCAAAGACTTAATGTGTCATAATAATTAATATTTTCCAAAGCATGATTTGTTCTGATGCTACAGAAACGGGCTTCCACATGATTGTCTGATCTGAGTTCAGTTAAACACACGGATCTGATCTGTCACACACACCTTTACAAACTTCACACAACAGTTCAAAACATTTAGATATGAGATTAAAGTGCATGTGAACTGACTGAGCTCATCATGCTGAAACACATCATGTGTGGTTGCATCATCTAGTTCACACAGATCTGCTGTTTAACCTGATGTCTACCTTCCTGAAGGTTCACAAATGCAATTGTTCAAAATGATATCAAAGATGCTCAAAAAGTTGCATATTGTGAAACTTCTGCAAAATCAAATCACGTCACACAAACTGCAGAGACACTTTTAAACATCAGTCCTTATTTTAAATCATAGAAACATGATCTGGAGACTAACAGTTAATTCAAGCAGTGAAATCCAGTCCAGACATCATGCCACGTCTAACACGCGCTCGCGCGACTCAATAACACACGGCATTAGAGGTGTGCATCGAGACATAACGTTTATAATGCATGCTCTCTTATGCATGCATACTGATTAATATCTCTGGCTATATCGACGCGAACAGGAGCTTTAACAGCGATCTGTATGAAGGCATCACGCGCCCTGAGCAGCAGCTCCTCGCGTTATTGTGCGCTATAACGCGCGAAACTCACCCTGATTAGTTGTCTTAACGTCAGCGTTAACATGGTAAAGCGTCTCAACTTCTTCAGTTCCAGCAGGTTTTTGCGTCCACACGCTTTTCGACCGTCGCCTAAATGACAGCAGCTTATTGACGATCCGCGCGAGTGCTCATGGGAAATGTAGTCCTGTAATAGAAGGAAGCGCCGCGCGCTTGCGCAGTCGGCTGTGCTGGCCTACAAATTGACGTCATGACTAAAGGACGTTCAGATTTCAGCACAGTTATAACTTAAAGTACAGGGCCAGATTTCATCTATTCAACATTAAGATTTTACTTCACCAAACCCAGTTTAGTCTTAATTAAAGGGATAGTTCACCATACCATAGTATTTTTTCCTTACTATAGTCAAAAGGGGGCAAGATTTGAACAATGTAAGGCTGAATACCGTCGTCATTTTGGCTGCGTGAGATTCTCCAGCTTTGTTGTTGTTGAGCTGTTAAAGCTCCACCCTCTTCTGGAAAACGGGCAGCTCATTTGCATTTAAAGGGACACACACAAAAACAGCGTGTTTTTGCTCACACCCAAATAGGGGCAAATTTGACAAGCTATAATAAATTATCTGTGGGGGATTTTGAGCTGAAACTTCACAAACGCATTCTGGAGACACCAGAGACTTATATTACATCTTGTGAAAGGAGCATAATAGGTCTCCTTTTAACATAAAAAAGAAGAGATCATAATGATGAAATATGACACACTATTTCATATCATTATCAATTTATATTTATAAATTAATTGATTAGAATATAATGCAATAAATAATGTATATACATATAATATACACTTACCGTCTCCCAAATAATTAAAGGGTTAGTTCACCCAAAACTAAAAATAATGTCATTAATTACTCACGCTCATGCCGTTTCATACCCGTAAGACCTTCGTTCATCTTCAGAACACAAATTAAGATATTTTTGATGAAATCCGATGGCTCCGTGAGGCCTGCATAGCCAGCAATGACATTTCCTCTCTCAAGATCCATTAATGTACTAAAAACATATTTAAATCAGTTCATGTGAGTACAGTGGTTCAATATTAATATTATAAAGCCACGAGAATATTTTTGGTGCACCAAAAAAACAAAATAACGACTTATTTAGTGATGGCCGATTTCAAAACACTGCTTCAGGAAGCTTTGGAGGGTTATGAATCAGCGTATTGAATCAGCGGTTCGGAGTGCCAAAGTCACGTGATTTCAGCAGTTTGACACGCGATCCGAATCATGATTCGACACACTGATTCATAACGCTCCGAAGCTTCCTGAAGCAGTGTTTTGAAATCGGCCATCACTAAATAAGTCGTTATTTTGTTTTTTTGGTGCACCAAAAATATTCTCGTGGCTTTATAATATTAATATTGAACCACTGTACTCACATGAACTGATTTAAATATGTTTTTAGTACATTAATGGATCTTGAGAGAGGAAATGTCATTGCTGGTTATGGACTGAGCCATCGGATTTCAGCAAAAATATCTTAATTTGTGTTCTGAAGATGAACGAAGGTCTTACGGGTGTGGAATGACATGAGGGTGAGGAATTAATGACATTATTTTCATTTTTGGGTGAACTAACCCTTGAAGTCAGCAATAATAAAGCGATTTTTTTGTTGTTTCTATGTGATCAGAGTTCAAGTGTCCACGTCTCCCGATGACCCTAAGAAACAAACTGTGCACTATAATTTACCATAGTAAAATGACCTTACAAACGGAGCATCATCTTTGCAGTCTTGAATACTGAATATATCAATCATTTCATTCAGTGTTTGTGAATAACGGCAGGTCAGGCAGGTTGGATTTCATTATTTATTTGTGATACATTATTTACACACAATTTTCCCCATGTATACTTTACACATGATCAAGCAATACTTTATTCACAGAAGCTCGAGTTCCTCTTCAGCCTCTCGATCACAGACTAATCGGTGGTCCAAAAATAAAGAGCGACGGCTCAGTTTTTTGGTGCTGTACTTCAAAAACAAGATGGGGAAAGTAAAGGATAATTAAATGGGATAAAAAAGATGTCATTCTATCTGAGTCAGCATCTTGCATTTTGTCTTTGCGTCTCTTCAAGCTTTATTCAGAGTAAATAGATATGCTATGTCTTTAATTTCATAATACATAAAGGTAATTCATATTGGGGTGAATAACATTCTGTTAAATACATTCATTTGGATTCATTTATCATCTTCTCACGGTCCTGCAAACACATGTTGCTCAACGTTTTGAAACCCTGTTTTTCACCAATAACACATAAACTCTTCGTCCGGTTAAAGCTTTGGAGCTTCTGCTGATGATCTGATCATGAAGCTGAAACTTAAAGGTTTTGCTGTCATTTAACATCAAAATATTGTAATTTATACCTCAAAATCTTTTCTGGACAACATCAGGATGGCCTCTTGAAGTCGACATGAGATTGAAACAAATTCACATTCCTTCAGTTATTGTGAACGATTCATCATTCTAAAGAAAATAAAAGTTTGTCTTCATGATCTTTCATCACCTTCCTTCATCTTGACTGACATCAGGAATCAATATTTCTCCAGACTCTATATTTTCATCATCATCCAATCAGTTCTTCAAATCACACTCCTGAAGTCCACTGGGCTGTTGACTTTAACTACCAGGCCTCATTTATAACCAGTTGAGTTGGTCAAAACCCTGACCGGACTGTAGATCGCAACAGGTTTGTCATTTGAAACCGATGAAAAGTAGCTGGTTTTTGTCTTGGCATCAAACACCTGATGTTCTTCTACACTGCAAAAAAATGATGTTCTTCCTCAGTATTCTTGTTTTCCAGGACAAATATCTAAGCAAGTATCCAAATATCAAAAAAGAAAAAAAAAAGTTGTTCGCAGTCAAAAGTGAAAAAACACCTGAAATGTAACTTTTTTTTATTTCAATGTAATATATTTTTGTTCATTAATATTTTTTTCTTTTGTATTTTGAGATAATTTCATGGCTAATTAATATTTATGCAACAATTATGATACATTTTTTCTCATTGAAAATAATACAAACATTTTTTTTAAATTATTTTTCAGTTAATGCAGTATTTCATGTTAAAATAGAGACAACGGGCACTATCATACACCCAGCGCAATGCGACGCTAGGCGCGACACGAGTGTTTTTTGCTAGTTTCAGCCCGACGCAGTTATCATTTTCATGTCCTGCGCCATATTGTTTAAATAGCAAATGCATTTGCGCCCATCTGTTCACCCATGACTTTGAAGTTATATGTAACAAAATATGTTTTTGTGTTCAGGTTTGAGTCGCAGTCATATAGGCAACATAAAATTAAATTAAATTTATTTTGGGACAACTCTTTTAATGGTGAGACTTTTGTGTTTGTAATCAGGCTCTCAAAAACTATATAAAAATTTGGATTTAGCCAAAATATCGAATATCGGCTTTCAAATGTAACAAAATATCGGTTATCGGTATCGGCTAAAATTCTCATATCTGTAACAATATATCAAAATTGAGCCAAAAGACTCAATTAAGAGGTGAAATCAGGTTGATTAAGCTCTGATAAAGCATTCCTGTTGAATTTTGATGTTATATGTAACAAAATGTCTTTTTGTATTCAGGTCTATCTTGCAAAAACTGACACTTCAAATCAACATTTCAAACAAAAAAGTCTAAACCTTGACAAAAAGTAGTCTTTGAGAATGTCTAAATGTGTATCTAAATCCACAACTTAATAAAAATAAGTATTTATGTCAAAAAAACAACCAGAGAATTTATAAGTCTTTTTATACAGAGCTATACAGGCATCTAGTGGTTACACTACAGCATTACAGAGGTTTTTCTTTTTTTATTCCCACCAGATGGCACTAATCTGCCTTAGCGTTAGTGCTGGTCTGAAAACGAGGTGTGCTCAGGTGCATTGTTGGCGTGTTGCTATTTTGATAAACCGAAAACGTCTGCGGCATTGACCAACTAAAACCTGCTCTAAGGGTGCAGTATTTTGTTGTTATTATAGTAATATGCATCTATAGGCGGGTGCACAACGTGCGCAGCAGCACACAAACATGCCAAATATTAAAAATAAAAGGATTACAATGTAAAATGATTATTATTGTGTACATAAAGATAAAAATGCTTTGGTGGAATCTGGCTTTTCCCGTAGATGGTCTGCTTGTGCGCTTTAACCTCGTGCACGAGCAGATCCGTTTCCTCGCTAGAGAAGCGTTCCGTTTTTCCCGCTTGCAAATTACGCCATGGTGCGAGCGCAACTGGCTTTTAAAGGGAATGGGAGATGAGACTCTGATTGGTTTATTGCATGTTACGCCCAAAACACACCCATGACTCATTAAGAGACTAGGGACAACCCTTTTAAACCATGTGCCAAGCGAGACAACCATTTTTAAGTCATTAAACTAACAAAAGTGGATTCAGACACGTCCTAAGTGCACTTGTGGCGTGTGCTTCAGAGCTTAGTTTGTTAAAACAGAGCCCAATACCTTTAAAATTAAATTTTTGAAGTCAGATTAGTGCCATCTGGTGGGAATAAAAAAAGAAAAACCTCTGTAATGCTGTAGTGTAACCACTAGATGCCTGTATAGCTCTGTATAAAAAGACTTATAAATTCTCTGGTTGTTTTTAGACATCAATACTTATTTTTATTAAGTTGTGGATTTAGATATACATTTAGACATTCTCAAAGACTACTTTTTGTCAAGGTTTAGACTTTTTTGTTTGAAACGTTGATTTGAAGTGTCAGTTTTTGCAAGTCAAACCTGAACACAAAAACATATTTTGTTACATATAACATCAAAATTCAACAGGAATGCGTTATCAGAGCTTAATCAACCTGATTTCACCTCTTAATTGAGTCTTCTGGCTAAATTTTGATATATTGTTACAGATATGAGAATTTTGGCCGATACCGATAACCGATAATTCGTTACATTTGAAAGCCGATATCCGACATTTTGGCTAAATCCAAATTTTTATATAATTTTTGAGAGCCTGATTACAAAAACAAAAGTCTTACCATTAAAAGAGTTGTCCCAAAATAAATTTAATTTAATTTAATGTATCCTATATGACTGTATTTTCCTTTCTGAAGTGATTTCAATCATATTTCAAGCAATTCATAACCATCATGGTGAACAGTGCGTATCTGAAGCATCTCAGCTGAAGGAAATAATCCATTATATATCGGCTTTAATATATCGGCTACATTTTCTTATCTGGCCGATAACGATAACAATAAAAAATTAACATATATCGGCCGATACCGATATGGTGGCTGATATACTGTACTTTTCTTGATTTATAGATATTTGTGCTGGAAAACAAGACAGAAACACTGAGGAGGAACATCATTTTTCTCCATAATCTCCTTGTGAAATACATAAGCGGGATCGGTAGAAAAACAACTCGTTCCCTGTTGGTCTAACAGTCGACAGACAGAAACGGACGAAAGCAATAAATCAATATCAAGAGCTGAACGGGTTAGGGTTGTTCGTTCTATATACAAAGAAAACTTAGATCCAAAAAAATCAACACAGAGTCCCGGAAAACACAAACACGTCAGCACATCCGCTTCATCCGAGATAAGGATGTTCGCTCTGAAAGTTGTAGTCCGGACAGACCTTCTGCACCAGCTTGTAATCGATGCTGAAGAAGGAGATGAAGATGCAGATGACTTTGAAGGGTTTGGCGCAGAGCCAGGACGAGTGCGACTGGGTGTTCTCGGTGAAGCAGGTCTGCGACGGGTCGTACAGGCAGGGTTTGGGCTTCTTGGAGCGGTCCGTCTTCTCGTACTCCACGCGACAGTTGAAGGTTTTGATGTCTTTGGGGTCGATGGTGGACTGCTGCGGCGGGTGGAACTGGATCTCTGGGTGGAGCGGGTTCTGCTGCTGGAGAACCTCGAACTCCACCACCTTGGTCGGGGGAAC
>NC_063051.1:2575000-2700000 GCF_018812025.1 Megalobrama amblycephala
ATATCTCACAATTTCGTCTTTATATCTCGCAATTCCGACTTTATATCTCACAATTTCGTCTTTATATCTCGCAATTCCGACTTTATATCTTGCAATTTTGACTTTATATCTCGCAAAAAAAATTAAATAAATAAATATGCAATAATACAAAAATGTGAAATAAAAAATGTTATATTTTAAATAATATTTTAGTAATGTCTTTTTTGGCTAATTAAGTGCATTAAATAAATAAACAAACAAATAAAAGTTTCTTGATTTAATTTAATATTGCGCAATTCTAACTTTATATCTCGCAATTCCGACTTTATATCTCACAATTCCATCTTTATATCACGCAATTCCGACTTTATATCTCACAATTCCGACTTTATATCTCAATTCCATCTTTATATCTCACAATTCCATCTTTATATCTCGCAATTCCGACTTTATATCTCGCAATTCCGACTTTATATCTCTCAATTCCATCTTTATATCTCACAATTCCATCTTTATATCACGCAATTCCGACTTTATATCTCACAATTCCGACTTTATATCTCAATTCCATCTTTATATCTCACAATTCCATCTTTATATCTCGCAATTCCGACTTTATATCTCGCAATTCCATCTTTATATCTCGCAATTCCATCTTTATATCTCGCAATTCCGACTTTATATCTCACAATTTCGTCTTTATATCTCGCAATTCCATCTTTATATCCCGCAATTCCGACTTTATATCTCACAATTCCATCTTTATATCTCACAATTTCGTCTTTATATCTCGCAATTCCATCTTTATATCCCGCAATTCCGACTTTATATCTCACAATTCCATCTTTATATCTCACAATTCCATCTTTATATCTCGCAATTCCATCTTTATATCCCGCAATTCCGACTTTATATCTCAATTCCATCTTTATATCTCGTAATTCCGTCTTTATATCTCGCAATTCCGACTTTATATCTCACAATTTCGTCTTTATATCTCGCAATTCCGTCTTTATATCTCGCAATTCCATCTTTATATCCCGCAATTCCATCTTTATATCTCACAATTCCATCTTTATATCTCGCAATTCCATCTTTATATCCCGCAATTCCATCTTTATATCTCACAATTCCATCTTTATATCTCACAATTTCGTCTTTATATCTCGCAATTCCATCTTTATATCCTGCAATTCCGACTTTATATCTCAATTCCATCTTTATATCTCGTAATTCCGTCTTTATATCTCGCAATTCCGACTTTATATCTCACAATTTCGTCTTTATATCTCGCAATTCCGACTTTATATCTCACAATTCCATCTTTATATCTCGCAATTCCGACTTTATATCTTGCAATTTTGACTTTATATCTCGCAAAAAAAATTAAATAAATAAATATGCAATAATACAAAAATGTGAAATAAAAAATGTTATATTTTAAATAATATTTTAGTAATGTCTTTTTTGGCTAATTAAGTGCATTAAATAAATAAACAAACAAATAAAAGTTTCTTGATTTAATTTAATTTAAATTATTAATTTAAACCAGATGGAAACAAACCAAACATTCTGATTATTTATAAAACTGAATAACAAATCAAAAACAAAAGACTCAAAACTGTATAACATTATGAATAAAAAAAAATGTAAAATTACAAGTTCAAAAATTTGAGGTCTTTTATTCATCAAGGATGCATTAAATTGATCAAAAGTGACAGTAAAGACATTTATAATGTTACAAAAGATTCTATTTCAAATAAACACTGTTCTTTTGAACTTTCTATTCATCAAGGAATCCTGAAAACTAAAATGTATCACAGTTTCCATAAAAATATGACTGTTTTCAGTTAAATTGTTTTTTGCATTAAATTGATCAAAAGTGACATTAAAGACATTTATAATGTTACAAATTTCAAATAAATGCTGTTCTTTTGAACTTTATATTCATCAAAGAATTCAGAAAAATAAAATGTATCACCAAAAAACTGTTTTCAACACTGATAATAATCATAAATGTTTCTTGAGCAGCAAATCATCATATTAGAATGATTTCTGAAGGATCATGTGACACTGAAGACTGGAGTAATGATGCTGAAAATTCAGCTTTGATCACAGGAATAAATTACACTTTACTATATATTCACATAGAAAACAGCTGATTTACATTGTAATAATATGTCACAATTTTTACTGTATTTTTGATCAAATAAACGCAGCCTTGTTGAGCAGAAGAAACTCTTTCAAAAATCTTACCGACCCCAAACTTTTGTATGCTAGTGTAAATCGCTCATTACAAATCAATGACAGTTATGAGAATCTCTACTGTCCATTCCAGCCCAGATCAGCGGTCAGACAAATGAATGCAAGGACATCCGCACGCCTCGCTGTATCAGCACCGTCTCCATCTGTTACGCCGTCAGCTCATCTCCACCGTACGCCACTGTCACCCTCTCTGACCCTTGACCTCTGCTCACGGTCACTTCAGCACCAGACTCATGTATCGGTACAGGAGCATCGACCGACCCAAATGCTGGATCAATGATGATTTCACAACACGGATCATTGATTTCACTGCCGTCACAGAAATGGCAAGTTTAAGCCGCACAAGATTAAATATGAGCTTTTAAACGCGACCGCGTGACTGAATGAGAGGAAACTTCAGCTCACATCTGGGTCTTAAAGGGACAGAGTATCCGTTCACAACTCTGCAAGAGAGTTCCTTAACTGACTTTTTTAATGGAATATTGCAGTGTTTATTCTAAATGATTTATCTGTGCACATCATTATTGTTTTAAATTCAGAATATCTTCTCCTCCCTCTTGCAGCATCTCTTCTCTTCTCTGATGACGAGGGCGGGGCAACCTGTCACTCACATGAGATCCACCAATAGCAAACCACAACCATCCAATCAATTCCCCACAGACAAAATCAAGCCCCACCCTACATTTGTTCTTGTTCCTGAAGCGTTTCTCTCAGATATTTGCCAAAATAGACAAGAAAAAACAAGTGCAACTTCAGTTTCACGTTAACTAATGGGACATTTTTGCAAAACTTAAACTTTACTTTTGAAGATTTTCAGCAAATAACAACAAACTGTGCATCTGTTTCTCACTCGAAGCTTCATATGAGAAATATAATGCACGAGTCATACGGACGACTGTTATTGATGATGTTTTTCATAATAACTCCATTATGAAGAACATCTGTTCTGTTTTATGTGAGAGAAAAGTCATTTTTGGGGGTGAATTAATGCTTTAACACTTAAAATACAGAAATAGAGTTCGATAAGTAACTATTTCAACACTGATAAAAATCAGAAATGTTTCTACAGCATATTAGAATGATTTCTGAAGGATCATGTGACACTGAAGACTGGAGTAATGATGCTGAAAATTCAGCTTTGATCACAGGAATAAATTACACTTTACTATATATTCACATAGAAAACAGTTATTTTACATTGTAAAAATATTTCACTATTTTTACTGCATTTTTGATCAAATAAATGCAGATTTGGTGAGCAGAAAAATTATAATTATTCCAAACTTTTGGCCGTTAGTGTAATTGTTTTAGCTACTCTTCACACTACAGCTCATGAGACGCATGCGGTGGATTCAGTCATAATGAGGTCGACGGCGCTCCTGCCCTTCATGTAACGCCAGCTCAGCACAGATTCTCATCCCAGGACGGCTTCACAGCTGTTCCTCCTGCAGAAGATCCTGTCACTTCATGATGAAAATACAACTCTGGACCAGAATAAAGAAATAAGAGCAGGACGTTGAGTTCTTCCCACACTGTTCACTGTCAGCATTATCGCCGGCCAGCGATTCACATGCCAGCAAAGCACTCGGACTGAGTGTCGAGTCAGAAAGAAAAAGTTCCAAAAAACACTGTTTTACAGGAGCTGCACCTAAAAATGTCTTCATGTTGGGCTCAAAATGACCACCAAACTGACAACTGAGATGATAACAGTCCAGAAAACTGCTGTCAGGAACATACTTCACCCTAAACTCAGTGATAATATAATTAGATCTTATTACATAACGCATTATATTATAAGGCAACAATGAGCAACACATTTGTTACAGACAGAAACGATAGTAAAATACATTCATCGTTCTTTGTTAGTTCAGTCCACTAAATAATATTAACTGACACAATGTTTAAAAATGTATTTGTAAATGTTAAGATCAACATTAATGCAGTATAAGTATTTTCCATTGTTAGTTCATGTTAACAAACAAAACATTATTGTAAACTGTTACTGAAATTTTCAGTATGTTAAATGTTAAATTTTAACATTACAATTAAACACAATTATACAGAAACTTGTTTCCACCACTAAATTAAAAAAAGGCAATTCCAACTTATCACACAATTCAGACTTTGTGTCACACAATTCCAACTTTATATCTCGCAATTCCGACTTTATATCTCACAATTCTGACTTTATTTCTCGCAATTCCGACTTTATATCTCACAATTCTGACTTTATATCTCGCAATTCCGACTTTATTTCTCGCAATTCCGACTTTATCTCGCAATTCCGACTTTATATCATGCAATTCCAACTTTATTTCTCACAATTCCGACTTTATTTCTCACAATTCCGACTTTATATCTCACAATTCTGACTTTATTTCTTGCAATTCTGACTTTATTTCTCGCAATTCCGACTTTATTTCTCACAATTCCGACTTTATATCTCGCAATTACGACTTTATTTCTCGCAATTACGACTTTATATCTCGCAATTACGACTTTATTTCTCACAATTCTGACTTTATATCATGCAATTACGACTTTATATCTCACAATTCTGACTTTATATCTCGCAATTCCGACTTTATTTCTCGCAATTCCGACTTTATCTCGCAATTCCGACTTTATATCATGCAATTCCAACTTTATTTCTCACAATTCCGACTTTATTTCTCACAATTCCGACTTTATATCTCACAATTCTGACTTTATTTCTTGCAATTCTGACTTTATTTCTCGCAATTCCGACTTTATTTCTCACAATTCCGACTTTATATCTCGCAATTACGACTTTATTTCTCGCAATTACGACTTTATATCTCGCAATTACGACTTTATTTCTCACAATTCTGACTTTATATCATGCAATTACGACTTTATATCTCGCAATTACGACTTTATATCTCGCAATTACGACTTTATATCTCGCAATTACGACTTTATATCACGCAATTCCGACTTTATTTCTCACAATTCCGACTTTATTTCTCACAATTCCGACTTTATATCTCGCAATTACGACTTTATTTCTCGCAATTCCGACTTTATATCTCGCAATTACGACTTTATATCTCGCAATTCCGACTTTATATCTCGCAATTACGACTTTATATCACACAATTACAACTTTATATCACGCAATTCCGACTTTATTTCTCGCAATTCCGACTTTATATCATGCAATTCCAACTTTATATCACGGAATAATAAAAATGAATTATCACAGTAATGAGAATCATCATTGATCACAACAAAACAAAAAACAAAACAAATGTGAAGAATTCAGATGCATTAGAGTAATGAGAATTTGGGTAAAAAAAATCATAATCATGCAAAAAAGGGCTTCAATCTCTTTCTACAAAAATATTATTATTATTATATAATTTAGATCTTTGGGCAGAAATGTGAGCAGGACCTGCCGTTGTGAGATCTACCCAATTATGCATGATATTAAGAAAGCAGAGATTTCACACACAGCGCTGAAAGGAATTTCAGGAACAGATAACACACGACACGGAGTTCATAACACACCGCAGAAGGATGAGCTGAAGGAAGTTGTTAGCAGCATTTCAATTTGAGTGATACATTTACAAGTCTGTAGACAGCAATATCAAATAGAAAGCTGCTGTCGATTACAACAGCTGGCACCAAAATAAAGCACTGGGCCTGATGCATATAACACTCCTGCGCTTTCCTCCTTCTTTATGCACCATCTCTCCTCCGAGGAGAAATAATAACCCGAAGATGGAGTAATCCAGCCAGACGAACTGTGTATACATATGTATATCTCAGGGAATTTAATATAAAGAAAATTTGATTACAGTGGCTTGAGATAGCGAGCGGTGGAGGGAAATGTCTTTATTGGTGCAGCGAGACGAGAAGGAGAGGCTGCTTTGGAGTTCGAGGCCCATTAATAATCGCTAACTTCATTTGAGACACTACCAGCAAAAAAGCATCTTAAGAAAGTCTTTATGAGGGGGCGGAAGTCGCAGCGGAGCCGGAAGCGAGGCGTCGAGGGAGTGAATCAACCCGTCGCAATTAAAACGCTCGTTTACAGACACGCAATCGATGACGGAGCGCCGGCTGATCCTCGTGTTTCATGTTTCTACCGTAACTTCTAACACTTGTTAGTGTCCAGCAGCGACTGACACGCCGCTCCTCCCCGAGGAATGATGGGAAGAGAAGTGCGTCCTCTCACCTCCTCCTTCAGCTAATTGGAGTTTTATTTCATGCAATCGATTCATTTCTATCTCAGACGCTGATATATTGATCATCTGTCAGCACAAACACTCTCCTCAGCTCACTATATGCATAAATGTACATAAAGGTTTGGAATAACTCAGATATTTTTTATGCTTTTGGAATGATTATGATTTTTCTGCTCACCAAGGCTGCGTTTATTTGATCAAAAATACAGTAAAAATTGTGAAATATTTTTCCAATGTAAATCAGCTGTTTTCTATGTGAATATATAGTAAAGTGTAATTTATTCCTGTGATCAAAGCTGAATTTTCAGCATCATTACTCCAGTCTTCAGTGTCACATGATCCTTCAGAAATCATTCTAATATGATGATTTGATACTCAAGAAACATTTATGATTATTATCAATGTTGAAAACAGTTCATATTTTTGTGGAAACCGTCATACATCAACATTTAAAAGTTTTAATACTTTTATTCATCAAGAATTCATTCAATTGATCAAAAGTGACAGTAAAAAAGGATCATGTGACACTGAAGACTGGAGTAATGATGCTGAAAATTCAGCTTTGATCACAGGAATAAATTACAATTTACTATATATTCTCATAGAAAACAGCTGATTTAAATTGGAATAATATTTCATAATTTTTACTGTATTTTTGATCAAATAAATGCAGCTTTGGTGAGCAGAAGTTTCAAAAACATTACAAAATTCTTAATTATTCCACTCTTTTGCTGCTCAAGAAATATTTATGATTATTATCAATGTTGAAAACAGTTTTTTTGATGATACATTATATTTTTTTAGGATTCTTTGATGAATAGAAACATTATAACATTATTGTAACATTATAAATGTCTTTAATGTCACTTTTCAACTTTTCAATGGTGTATGAAAAAAAAATGAAGCAGCAACTGTTTTCAACATTGATAATAATCATAAATGTTTCTTGAGCATCAAATCATCATATCAGAATGATTTCTGAAGGATCATGTGACACTGAAGACTGGAGTAATGATGCTGAAAATTCAGCTTTGATCACAGAAATAAATTACACTTTACTATATATTCACATAGAAAACAGTTGATTTACATTGTAAAAATATTTCACAATTTTTACTGTATTTTTAATCAAATAAACGCAGCCTCGGTGAGCAGAAGAGACTTAAATGTTAATTATTCCAAAACTTTTGACTGTCCTAGACAGCATTTAAGCATCACAGTTCTAACATCGAATGTTTCCTCTCATTCACACTCACAGAGAAATAGTTTGAGAACTCTATATTCTGACAATAATCTTGTAAGAAACTTTTGCCTTCTTTTCCTTTAAAATGAAAATGACATTTAATTATGAGACGAGAAATACAGCCCAGAGGAAAAGAGATAAACCGCTGGGGAGAGAGAGAGAGAGAGGGAGAGAGAGAGGGATTATCATGGAGCGAGAGTGAGTGAGTTATAAAGTATCAGAGACGAGAGAAACGGAGCCGAGACTGATAACACGGCGGAAGAGAGAAATGAAACATGTAGGAAAAGAAAGTGAGAGACTGAATTGCCACAAAAGAAGAAGAAGATGATCTTATTAGTGAAAGTTGAAGGAATAGTTCAGCCAAGAATGAAGATTCTGTCATCATTTACTCACACAAAATGACCAAAAACATCATAAAATAAAATATCATGCACTATATTTAGACATTTTGTTGTTTTTGTCATTTTTAGTTTGTATATCATTTTTATTCCATTTTTAGTTTTAGTGATAATAATGCATTTAATGATCAAATAGAAGTATATTATTAATCATTCTGATCATTCTGTGGTGTTTCTGGAGTTTGACACTCACTGATTTCACTGAAGGAGTCGATCAGCGGATGAAAACTGCAGTGTAAACGATGACGGCGTGTTCATATACGGGTCAGTCTCGCTGAGAGAGGAGAATATGAGACAGCGCGTGCGGTAAATGAGTTCAGGTGTAAAGCGCTTTCTGATTATTGACTCTGAAAGTGAAGAATCTCATTAAAACGAGTCGCGCTTATTGCAGCCCTTGTCATAACATGAGGATAAAGAGACAAACAACCCGAACACTTTAATCTCACTAACTGTGTAAAGACGGCGCTGAGAAGATCCTTGTCAAAGCTGCTGCTCTTTACACCCTGAATAAACTCATTCAAGTTGATCAAATCAAGGGAGGAATGAACGTTCATCTCCGAGTGAAACTGTGAAAGTCCATCAAGATGTTTCCTTCTTTCTCTAAGCTTTTGTTAATTGGTTTATTGAACCTTTAGTCAAGTCGTGGTTCATTTATAAAGCGTGATTAAAAACAACAGACATTGTACTAAAGTGTACAATAAAGAAAAATGCAGTAACTCCAAAATTAAACAACAGACACTAATATAAATCCTCAAACATCTTCAAAGAGATACAGAAGAAATATTATACTTTACTGCCATTAAATTGAGCACAAAAGACAACAGGTTTTGCAAGAAAAACATAAATAATTATGTCATGCATTCTGAATAATTATGCATTTGAATGGATTTTTGACAGCTAACAAAGCAGACTGTACTTATGCATAATGTTTTCCAGATCACTTTAAAAAAATAATCATTGACAGTTTGAAGTGAGGATTATTCTACGATTCTAAAACCAAAAAATAGCTTTTTTAAAAATTTTACTTCCTTTAATTTGAATTGCACATATGCATCCTCAATTCAAATTCAGGCACTGACTAGGAATGCAAATATTAAAATAATAATGGCAAAATATATTACAATATGGAAGTATTTTCTGTAAATGTACAAGACTTTTGATTTCTCATTTCAGGAACAGATAAAAAACTGGGAAGATATATCCTGATGCTTGGGTGCCGATATGATATGTATTGTGTAAATTAAATATATATTAATCCTTATTAAAGTTACAAATGTTATTCAGTCTTTTGTTGTTTGATTAATGTTAAAACAAAGAGCAGCAGGTTTATTAGGCTGCTGTCACTTTAAGAGCTGCACGGATCCAATTTACTGATACACGTGTTTTCTTTCTCAACTGTTTATGTTCACTTAAAGGGGAAATATCATGACTTTTTCCATGTTTAAGTGCTATAATCGGGTCCCAGGTGCATATAATAACAGAGTAAGCGTGAAAAACAACAACCCAGAAACGTAGTTTTTTCAAGCCTTTCCTGCAAACATGTGAAAAAACGAGCCAATCAGATTTTGCTCCTCTAGTGACGTAGTAAGGGGATCTTATTATAATATTACCACCCCTTAATCTGTACATTTCCACCCATGGCGCCGCCATTTTGTTTTTGCAAACGACAATGTTGTAGCAGTTCTAACGCCATGGCAAAAGTTCGACCAAAGCATTGTTGGCTGCACAGACGAGCACAGAACACTATTTAGAGTCTCGTATAACCTGCAAGTTTATCCTGGCAAGATCGATTGCTAAAAAAGAAGCGATATTTTGGAAAAAAATATTCATTCAATAGCAATCATAAACATTAGCCTGGTGTATATGGCTCTGTTTAGCAAACATGTAAACGTCCATATGGTTTTTACTGAAAAGATTCGCCAGTTTCATTCTAAAAGTTGTAACTTCTCCCTGAGTCTCTCCATCAGTGTCGACTCCGGTTTGAACAATGTAAGGCTGAACACCGTTACTGACAATCCTCATTTTGGCTGCGTGAGATTCTCCAGCTTTGTTGTTGTTGAGCTGTTAAAGCTCCGCCCTCTTCTGGAAAGCAGCTCATTTGCATTTAAAGGGACACACACAAAAACGGCGTGTTTTTGCTCACACCCAAAATTGGGTCAAATTTGACAAGCTATAATAAATGATCTGTGGGGTATTTTGAGCTGAAACTTCACAGACACATTCTGGAGACACCAGAGACTGATATTACATCTTGTGAAAGAGGTATAATAGATCCCCTTTAAGATTTAACAGACTATGCTTACTAGGATACATGGAATTTTTTAATGTAATTTTGTGTGAATATGTCCACTCAAGTGCAAGAAGACGTGAAAGAGAACTCAATTCAGCATTCGCACGCTGTCTGAGAAGCGGCTTTCTGTGTGCGCGCTTCAGATTTGTGTTCACACACTAAACTTCTCACACTATTGAGCAAAGTTATCTTTCACATCTTCTTGCGCTTAAATATTTAAACTGGCCAGGCTTAAAAACACGTGCAAATGATAAACTTTCGTGATGCAGCACTGGCCCAATCAGTTGCATCAAAACTGTCCTGAGCAACGTTTACACTGACCCCGGGCCATCGGTCAGTCCTTACTGTCGAGCCCTGTCCTCTGCTAAAATAAAAGTGGTAATGTTCCTCCACCTCGTCTATAAGCAAGGACTAAAATAAAGCAATTCAATATGAATTAATATCCATTCTGAAATAAAAAAATTGATTTTAAAATCATGCAAAAAACAAAACAAAAAAATAAATGCAATAGTAAGGTGAATTGTTTTTACTCCCCAGCCCTACTACAAACCAGTATCCTTATGATTATGATAGTAATTTCAAATGATGTTTTAACAAATACCAGACTGCAATATCAAGCAGCATAACAGATCAGCTAAAATAACTGGATGTGGAAGCTGCTCTACTAATGTGTGAAAATAAAATACAGGATCACACACATACACAGGTTTGTTTTTGTGAATTGTGGAGACATCCCATAGGTGTTGGTTTTTATAATATGCAAACCGTATTTTCTCTCCCTCTACACTACCCCTAAACCTACCCATCACAGGAAACTGTGCACACTTTTACTTTCTCACAAAAACTCATTCTGTTTGAATTATAAGCCTTTTGAAGAATGGGGACATGGGGTAATGTCCTCATAAGTCACCCTCTTCTTCCATACCCATGTCATTATACACATTTGTGTCCCGATATGTCACAAACACATTGCTTGACTTCACTTCATGAGACACAGGAGCCTTCAGCCCCATTATCTCATTAGAAGTGTGTGTGACAGCAGTTCAGATTAGTTCTGAAAGCATCAGACCTCTTGATCTCACTGTCTACACCTGTTCAGCCTCGACCCTCACGCTGCACAGACCGCCACAGACCACCAGAGACCACCGCAGCGCCTCAACATGCTTGACTTTCACCCTTCTGGACAAGGTCCACTATTTACAGACGCGCCGCTGATGTTCGAGGAGCAGGAGATCAAACACAGTTACTGTGAAGATCACAAATTAACTTCTCCATTAATAGCTTGACTAGACATAAAACACACTCCGTCAGCGATGTACTGTAAGCCTTCTTTCACCAGCGCTGAGTTGCACAACGTGACGCTCAAAGTTCAACTTTGACCCCGCTTGCAGTTGACCTTTCAACACACAGTCAATGATTATTGAACAATCACATGGTGTGTGTCTCAGGACAGAATAAGAATTGAAGAAATGGATTAATGATCGTTAATTTAGATTGGAATGACGCCAACAAACACGTCACAATATTCCTCATTTAAATAATTCATACGTAGAATAAAGGGGCGGGGCCTGGTTGAGTTAGTTGAAACTGGCGGTTATGGTAAGGGGCGGGACATTTCCCAAACACCAATCACAACACGCTGCTCCAGCCGACCAATCAGAGCACATTGTGCTTTTCTGAAGGCGGGGCTTCATAGAGACAGGAACTAAACAGAGCGTTACTGACAGACTGGGAAGAGAGGAGCTGCAACAATGGAGAATATGAGGAGAATAATCAACATTCAAGCAGGAAAACCTGCTCTAGTAGAGCCTAAATCAACATCAAGATTTTGAGAAAGTGCATAATATGCTCTTTAAATGCCCAGATGATGCACTTACAGTAATTAACTGAAAAACAAAGTGTGGAATGTTGAATAGCGCAGTATATACAGTAAGTGCATCATGTCGTAAAATCACACTTTTCAAACGGAGGTCACAGCGGCACTAAAGCTCTGACTCGAGTTACGTGAAAGAGATTTCATGGATTCGCATATGAACCCAAAAAAGCTCATTTTATTGGTAGGATCAGATTTTTATCCAGAATACAGATTTGGTACAGCGTGACTCCTCTGCATGCAAACTGGGGGAAACTGAGCCGGAGGGCCGTAATTACCACAGCCTACAGGTGTGACATCATTCACGCTGGCTGTTGTCAGGGACGCCCAGGGTCTCGTGGCATGATGGGTAACTGGATGAAAGCAATTCATTTTTATCTTGGCTCAGTCATGGCTAAAGAGATTATTTATTACTCATGAAGCATAAGGGGTCTGGAGGCTTTCTGTCGGGGGATATTGAAGAATTCATAAAAATACACAGAACAAACGTCACCGAAACACTTCAAGACCTGCCGAAAATAATGGAGAAGTTTAGAACGATGCAGATCCAGGGAATATTAGATGTGCTTAGATCTGAAGAGCAGATCATCACACCCCACAGGAGAAACATAAAGTACATTTTCACTTTAATATGTCAACTTAGTTTCTTTTAGAAAGCAATGAGACTGAATGGAGAGCAAACAGAGACATTTCACTTGGAAAACAGACCCAGTAATCTCACATGTGTCTTCTTTAGAGTTTCAAAGAGTCTCAAACTTGCTTGGATTTGATACCTAGTCAATTAAAACTGAGAGATCTCAAAATGAGCGCACATTTTTCATCAAAAGATCTGAGTTGTTGTATTCGTACTCTCTTACTAATTGACAGTTATTGACTCATTTGTGACTATTTTATTTCTCCTGAGGTATTTTAGATACATCTGAGACAACAGACAAAGGATGATACTTAAATGAAGCTCACAAAGAAGATCAGACCAAGAGGAAAGTAAAGGAAAGACTGACCTTTCAATGCTGCTGTATTGATTTCCTAAATGGCAAAGATTCCATAGGAAAGTTTACATGGTTCAATTCGATATACAGCAGATCTTAATTAGAGCATAGTGTTTGAGAAAAGAAATATATGTATCGACACTGTCAATAACCGTAAAGATTTAGATGGAACAGAAATAACTAACCACAGCAATATCACACTCGCCATCTTGCTGTTTTAGACTCAAACCATCAATTCAATTAAAAAGAAGTTCATATTGAGTAACTTACATTTAAGACACAATATTCCCAGTTTGATTCACCAACATAAACAAGTGTAAACAAAGCCGCAGGTGAAGATGCACCGGGGACCCAATTATAGCACTTAAACATGGAAAAGTAATATTTTCATGATACGTCCCTTTTAAGTTTAAGAAAGAAAACACATGTGTATCTGTATATTGGATCCGTGCAGCTCTTAAAGTGACAGCAGCCTAATAAATCTGCTGCTGTCTGTGTTTTAGCCGCATAAAGACTACTGAATAAACCAGTGTTTTTGGAGGAATGGGTTGAGTGAATGATTCAATGACTCACTCATCTCTTGCTTTTTCCGAAATGAATCAGTGTTTTTGATTGAATCAGTTGAGTGAATAATTCAATCCCTCACACATCCTTTGTTAGGCATGTTTGAGATGCATCGGCGCTGCTCAGACCGATCGGTGTCTGACATCAAAGTACCACAAGAGTGATTCAAAAGCAAAAGGAGTCTTACGCTCTCGCGGTACTTCGATGTCATACGCCAATCGGTCAGTGTAGTGCCGATGCATCTCGAACAAGAAAGTTTTGTTCCTGGATGAATCAGTGTTTTGAACAAATCAGATAAATTAATGATTCAATGAGTCACTCAAATATACTACTGAATAAACCAGTGTTTTTGGAGGAATGGGTTGAATGAATGATTCAATGACTCACTCATCTCTTGCTTTGTTCCGAAATGAATCAGTGTTAAGTAAATGGAATAGGTTAAGTAAATGCTTCAATGACTCACTAGCTGTGTCTCATTTTGGATGAGCGTCCTCCGTTATGCTGCATCCTCCGGAGATGACTGTATACGTCATCAAGGACGTCTTATTTAAGACAAGTAACCATAATAAAATTGATTGGTATTCCTTGTGAATACTGTAATTTTTTTATTACTTTGCAATCTAACAGATACTTTTTTTAAATGAGAAAGACTCAATGACATTTGCGGCCAACAAATGTGACCTCCGGAGGACGTAGCCTTCGAAATGAGATGCAGCTATACATCTTGTTTTATTTCCGAAATGAATCAATGTTTTTGACTGAATCAGTTGAGTGAATAATTCAATCACTCACGCATCCCTTATTTTGTTTCTGGATGAATCAGGGTTTTGAATGAGTCAGTTGAATGAATGATTCAATGACTCAATCATCTCTTGGCTGCATCTGAAATCTAAGACAGCTAACTTTTTGCCTCGCTGCCTTATCAGGCAGTGACTTTGTAGGCAATGTTTGTGCATGAAGGTACCTCATGAAACTTATTTTGGACAGACTTCTGAGGCAACATAACGGTTTAATGATCTACAGCAAAATAGAGAGAGCTTTGGTGATAATTAAGTGAATTCTCACTAGAAATTACATCAGAAGTGGTAAATATTATACATCTATGCTGCCTTTCAAAAATCGATCAGATGAAGGTATCTCAGGAGACAGG
Source organism: Megalobrama amblycephala (assembly GCF_018812025.1). Classification (NCBI taxonomy): domain Eukaryota; kingdom Metazoa; phylum Chordata; class Actinopteri; order Cypriniformes; family Xenocyprididae; genus Megalobrama; species Megalobrama amblycephala. Next base: position 2,589,960 of record NC_063051.1, read on the forward strand.
AAGTGAAGCTAACATTGGATTCCCTTCCTATCTTGGAGGAAGCATTTTTAAGATTTCGGACACAGCCCGTGTTTCCTTCCTGAATCAATCAGTGTTTTCCAATGAATCATTTGAATGAATGAATAAATTAGTCAGTCACAAAGATGTCGCCATCTACTGGTGAATAACTATAACCTGGTGTATAAGTATACACTTAAGTCAAATGTCTTGGATGTCATATATTAGATTTCAAAATATCTTATTATAAACCTAGATGCACAAACTTGCTTTATAATCAAAACATGAACAAAAATAAGTTACGGTTTAAAATGCTAAAACAGTAGATGATCAGAATCACATGCACACATTTATAAGAGAGAATTAAATGATTTTAAACTGAATCAATGGACTTTGCTAAATACAATCCTAATTCATATATTACAGAAAACCTGGAAGTGATTTTTACCACTAAAGTACAATGAGGCAGTCTTGAGCTTTCTTCTGGAACTACAACAAGACTGAAATCATGTAGGCTGCGAGAACTTTGACAGTGATCTTAGAATAGCTTCAACTGGACCAATTGAGTTCTTAGCATATGAGCAGGTTTAGAACCTCAAAATTAGATTTAGGAGCTAATAAACAGTTGCACATATCGACAGAGTGAAGTGAGATAATATGATCTGTGTCTGATTTCCTGTTAACCGCATAGACGGTCCATAAAGACATCTGCTGAAATATGATCAAGACCTGGAAGAGCTTCACCTTCAAGCTGTTTGTTAGGTAATGCCAAAGGCATTGCTACAGATGCATTAGATCTCAGATCAGCTCTTACATTCTCACGTCATAATGGACACAGTCTAGAAAAACCTGATCCCAGACCAGAACTTCATACACTCTAAAAAATGTTGGGTTAAAAACAACCCAAGTTGGGTTAAAAAATAGACAAACCCAGCGAATGGGTTGTTTTAACCCAGTGGTTGGGTTAAATGTTAGCCCAACCACTGGGTAGTTTTATTTAAATCAACTATTGTTTAAAAATTACTGTATTGCTAGCTTAAAATGAAACCAAAATGAACCCAATCGCTGGTTTTGTCCATTTTAAACCCAACTTGGGTTGTTTTTAACCCAGCATTTTTTTAGAGTGTATGATCAAGATCATTTAACCAACCAATAATGTATATAAGATCTGCTGGAGAGAGTGACCTGCTGTGGTTTCATCATGTCCTATAGCACAAGAAGACTTCCATGTAGTTGCTAGGGTCTTCGGAGGGGTTTCTAAGGCGTTGCTAGGCGGTTGCAAATTCGTCTAAAGCAAAAGAGCCCTAAAAGTGTCTGTTTCGAAATTTAGTGCACTTCCATCTAATGCAGCATCCTAATGCAACCTCAAATGACCAATCTGCTGTGCTCACTGCCTTTCTGCACTTGAAGTGCATGGAGACTCGCAAACTCAAAATGAATTTCAATACAGGTAATGTGTGAAGAACGACCCTAATTGGGTAAAAATTTTGCGTAAAACGCTGCTAATTATGTGCAATTCTGTGGCTGAGAATTGACGATAGTCCCATCTGTTTGAGTGTGACTGGAGGAAAACGCTGATGGGAAGGAAGGGAAGAGAAGAACTGTGTTGTTTATGTCATCGCCTGGTGCTTAAGCTTTGGAGGAGAGCTCTATTTCAGGCTTGATTCGCCTCTCTGGCCCTGAAGGACTCGACAGATAATGCACGTTCTCCTCACAGCGCCCCAGAGGATACACAGCCCCGTTACCGACCACCAGCACTGAGGAACTTCACGGGCCATAGATCACCGGCACACGCGCCCATCCCACAGGAGCCCGACAGGGAGGGAGAGCGAATCATCATACCGACAAAACCCACAGCGATCCATCATTCAGAGAGAGTGAAGAAAGACAGAGAAAGAGAGAGTGGGAGAAAAGAAAGAGAGAAAAACATAGCGGTAGCTGGGAGTCACATGAAAATAACAAAACCGTTTACACTGCAGACCAGTTTAACAAATGAACATGTCTTCATACTAGCTATGTTTCCATCAAAGTTGTGAATGCAATTGATTTATATTTATTTATTTCAAAAGGAATATCAAAAAAAACAATTTGCAGAGATAATGAACACAAACAGCAAGTCATTCATTTTCATTTGGCCACCATGACTGGCAGTAGATGGTCTATTATTGACAACTTTATTGAAAAATACATGCATACAAGATCACATAAGATACAAACAGACAGACAGACAGATGATAGATAGATAAACAGACAGACAGACAGACAGACAGATAGATAGATAGATAGATAGATAGATAGATAGATGTTCATTTATTAAACCTTTTTAAAATGTCCCATTCACTGGGTTAAAACGTCCCATTCGCTGGGTTAAAACATCCCATTTGGTGGACTAAAACGTCCTATTCACTGGGTTAAAAATAACCCAATCGCTGGGTTAAAATGTCCCATTTGCTGGGTTAAAAAAACAACCCAATCACTGGGTTAAAATGTCCCATTTGTTGGGTTAAAACGTCCCAATCACTGGGTTAAAAATGTCCCATTTGCTGGGTTAAAACGTCCCATTCGCTGGGTTTAAACAACCCACTCACTGGGTTAAAACGTCCCCAATCACTGGGTTAAAACGTCCTATTCACTGGGTTAAAGTAACCCAATCGCTGGGTTAAAATGTCCCATTTGCTGGGTTAAAAAAACAACCCAATCGCTGGGTTAAAATGTCCCATTTGCTGGGTTAAAACGTCCCAATCACTGGGTTAAAAATGTCCCATTTGCTGGGTTAAAACGTCCCATTCGCTGGGTTTAAACAACCCACTCGCTGGGTTAAAACGTCCCCAATCACTGGGTTAAAACGTCCCCATTCGCTGGGTTAAAACGTCCCAATCACTGGGTTAAAACGTCCCCATTCACTGGGTTAACACGTCCCACTCTCTGGGTTAAACCGTCCCATTCGCTGGGTTAAAACATCCCATTCGCTGGGTTAAAACGTCCCATTCGCTGGGTTAAAACAACCCACTCGCTGGGTTAAAACGTCCCAATCACTGGGTTAAAACTTCCCATTCGCTGGGTTAAAACATCCCACTCGCTGGGTTAAAACGTCCCATTCGCTGGGTTAAAACATCCCATTCGCTGGGTTAAAATGTCCCATTCGCTGGGTTAAAACAACCCACTCGCTGGGTTAAAATGTCCCAATCACTGGGTTAAAACGTCCCATTCGCTGGGTTAAAACGTCCCATTCGCTGGGTTAAAACATCCCATTCACTGGGTTAAAACATCCCATTCACTGGGATTAAAACATGCCACTTGCTGGGTTAAAACGTCACAATCGCTGGGTTAAAAATGTCCCATATGCTGGGTTAAAACAACCCATTCTCTGGGTTAAAACAACCCATGCTTTTTTTTTGCTTTCATGTTTCTAATAATAATAAAATAAATCTGTGCCATTTATAGCTTCCTTCATGCATTGTTCAAAATTTGGCTTTGGCTTAGTCCATTGTGTTCAGTTTTCAGTGTGACATTAGTTAACGTTCCAATTTATGCATCTGTGTAAATCAGCAGAGCACATGACCTGCACTGTCTTCACTCATTTGCATAAAATAGAACTTTTCTCAACTTTATCTCACCGCCAACAGTCGCTTTACCTCCGGATCAGCAACACTGAAAACAAAATGCTTTTCTGGCTTTGCTGCTTGTAAGCGCAGCAACTTCCAGCAATGATTGCAGGCTCGCTCCAGTGTCAGTGAACGCGCGCGCCTCCGCTTTGCATGCGGGACGGCAGGCGATGCATCAAAAGATGACAGCTCCCCCATTCTTCTTTAAATAAGATCACTGGGTGGAGAGTCCTGGCTGGGCCGTAACTTTAATCATTCATCTAAATAAGAGCTGCACGAGCGCGAGTCCCACACTACGAGCTTCGAGCGGCGGCGGTGCACCGGCCGGCCGGCAGGAATAAGAAGTGACGGCGCTCCGGCGCATTCCTCATTTGTAAACGTGTAAACATATATTTGAGTCAGATTGCCGACGGGCGCCCGAGCCCTCCGCAGATTTATGTATTGAGTGAGTTTTAAAATTCAGATGGGTGGCGGGGTGAGAGGGAGAAGTATCCCGTCTTTAAGATGAGCGACACTAAGTGACAGTGATTGATGCCCTCTCCACTCCCGCTGCGAGACAAATCAACAGAAAAATATACGAAATAAAAAAGGAATATAGCAAACGCAGACAGCAGGAGCACGAGCGCGCAAAGACACATCTACATAATGAAAAGAGGAGGGGAGGAAAACACACCCGAGGGAAACATCGAGGAGCGATTGCGGCTTGGGAGGAATCTGGAGGGTTAGAGGGCTGGAAGAGGGGAAAATGACAAACACAGACGGCAGGATTGTCAGAGTGCTGCAGGTTCGCAGGCCGCGCTCATTAGCAGCAGTGTGACGGATCTGACATCACCTGTGTGCTTCACTGTAAAGTCATCATGAAACAAAACATTTTTATGGAATATTGCAGTGATTATTCTAAATGATTTATCAGTGCTCATCATTATTGTTTTAAATTCATGTTGAATCCCTCTTGCAGCATCTCTTCTCTGATGATGAGGGCGGGGCAATCTGTCACTCACATGAGATCCACCAATAGCAAACCACAACCATCCAATCAATTCCCCACAGACAAAATCAAGCCCCACCCTACATTTGTTCTTGTTCGTCAATGATAAATCGGGTCCCCCCTCAAAATCATGTCTAAAAAGTATATACAAATGATATTAATTTAAAATACGCATAGCATACTATATAATGTGTAAGAAAACTAATTAATAAAAGCAATTGAACATACACTTGATTAACTGTTGATTATTGAATAATAATAATAATAGCCTATTAAGTAAATAATTTAACATCATTAATTTGTTTTGTTTATAACTGATATATTTGGACATTTAACACTTAATTTAACACATAATTACATTAAAGATGATTGTGAATACATGCAAATGCGTATATAAAAATCCCCAGTGTTAAATCAACTCTGCTCAGAGTATAGTCCCTCTCTAAACAGTGTTAAATAACACTGAAGCAGAGTTAAATTTAATGAGATAATTAAGCAATTAATCAAGTAATGATTGCGCATTAGTGATGAACACCTGCTGTTAACAAGCAGAATCACTGAAGAAATGAGAAAAAACACAATAACTACAAGTGACTTAAGTCACAGCCTTATTAATCACTTAATTATCTCATTAACTTTAACTCTGTTTCAGTGTTACTTCAACTCTATATAGAGAGGGACCATATGTACTCTGAGCAGAGTTGATTTTGCTGTGTAATCTATCAGGCTAATTGGGTTTCAATTTAAAAAATAATTGTAAAAAAACAAAACAAATTTACATAGTAAAATAACGTTTTCCATTGAAACAGTAATATATCATAAAAACAATGCATTCTGGGTAATATTTGTCATCTTAAGAAAAGAGGCCTAGAGGTTAATTTCTCAAAAACGACAAATAATATTACCCAGAATGCATTGTAATATACAGAAGTAATATACCGTAAAAACAATGCATTCTGGGTAATATTATTTGTCATTTTCGAGAAATTAACCTACAGGCCTCTTTTCATAAAATGACAAATATTACCCAGAATGCATCGTTTTTATGATATATCACTGTTTCAATGGAAAACGATATTTTACGGTTATTTTTTAGTTATTTTTAAAGTGTGTATGCTATGCTAGTACATAAGCTAAATAATAACATAGTTGAAACAGCATTCATCATAACATGATTTTGTATGAATTATAACCTGGCGCTAAAATCAATTTGAACCAATGGGATCGCTTGATGGAGACTCGATTTCGGGTTGGGGGGGGGGGTCAATTTGCCACTACACCTTTTCACTCGGATATACGATAGTGAAGAAAAGACAAGCACACCTTCACTTTCATGACTTTAAAGAGTGAAACATCCAAACAAAGTGAAACAATCTCTGAACTTTAACCTTGTTCCTCTCCTGTGCTTTGATCACGGCTGCATATTAATATGATGAAATTCAAATGTGTGTGTCGTGATTATGAGTTGATATTGTGCTGAACACACTAGATGCAGTAATTGGAGCACAGTGTGTGTGTGTGTGTGTGTGTGTGAGTGTGTTCATAACCCGCATCACCTCACAGCCGGTGGAAAACACCAGGGTCAGTGTCTACCCGAGCCCTCGTATCGCCTCCAGAGTCCACCAGAGAAAAATACAACAACCAGGAAACACAATTTCACTCCAGACGAAGAATCAATAGTCATCTGAAAAGCATTAATCAAAACGTCTCTCCATCGGCGAGCACTTTCAAAGAATATTCATGCTTTCATTACTACAAACTTCCTTTCCCAGCGCCAGTGAAAGCTGCTCAAGTTGCTGATTTGTGGATGTGAACCTTCTTCAAGGACGAAGCGTTCAGACCCCTGGCTGAGAGACGTACACACACCATCTGCTATCAGCGGACAGTTCTGCTGATCACCAACTCTACAGCCTTCACATGAACAAATGCAGATGATGATGTGCTATTGTGGTCCATTTATGTCCTAGAGATACTCTGAGATGTTTCTCCAGAACAGAGATCATTGCAGTATAAACTAAAGTTGCACTGAAATATAGCGATGATTTATTTGGTTTGTGACACAGGACCTCTTCCTACAACAGTTCAATGATGTTTCCATACAGATGACCAAAGCACTCATGCATTATTATTTTTCAGTTTTATTTTTTCAAGGTCACAAGTTGACATAACGGAGGTTAAAGAAGAAAAATAACAATAACAATAACAATAACAAGACAAAAGAAGTCTCTTCTGCTCACCAAGGATTATTGTCAGAATATAGAGTTCTCAAACTATTTCTCTGTGAGTGTGACTGAGAGGAAGCATTCGATGTTAGAACCGTGATGCTTAAATGCTGTCTAGGACAGTAAAAAGTTTTGTAATAATTAACATTTAAGTCTCTTCTGTTCACCAGGTCTGCATTTATTTGATTAAAAATACAGTAAAAATTGTGAAATATTTTTACAATGTAAATCAGCTGTTTTCTATGTGAATATATAGTAAAGTGTAATTTATTCCTGTGATCAAAGCTGAATTTTCAGCATCATTACTCCAGTCTTCAGTGTCACATGATCCTTCAGAAATCATTCTGATATGATGATTTTCTGCTCAAGAAACATTTATGATTATTATCAATGTTGAAAACAGTTGTGCTGCTTCTGATTTCAGGATTTTTTGCTGAACATTAAAAAAATAACAAAAAAAATGAAAGAAATTTACACAGTAAAATACCGTTTTCCATTAACAGACAGTAATATACCGTAAAAACAATGCATTCAGGATAATAGAGTTTTATGACAAATATGACCCAGAATACATTGTTTTTACAGTATATTACAATGCATTCTGTATATTACAATGCATTCTGGGTAATATTATTTGTCATTTTTGAGAAAGAAGCCTAGACCTCTTTTCTTAAAACGACAAATATTACCCAAAATGCATTGTTTTTACAGCATATTACTGTTTCAGTGGAAAACGGTATTTTGCTGTATACATTTGTTTCGTTTTTTTACAGGTATTTTTTCGAGTGTAATAGAAAGTTTAAAAGAACAGCATTTATGTCTATTTATTACATTTATTAATTACATTTATTGAAGCATTTATTAAATAGAAAGCTTTTGATCAATTTAATACATCCTGGATAATTAAAAGTATTAATTTCTCTCTCTCTTTTTTAATTCTACCACAAACGTTTGAATGGCATCTTTGTTTCCACAAAAATATGAAGTAATGATGCTGAAAATTCAGCTTTGTTCACAGGAATATGAATATATATTAAAAATTAAATGCTTTTATTATATATATATATATATATATATATATATATATATATATATATATATATATATATATATATATATATATATATATATATATAGTTTTTAATCTTTAATAAAATGCCTTTGTAAAGAATAGCAGAGATTTTTCCCAATAGAAACAGATTTTGCTCAGTCAGAACAATACTGTGAAAAATCACAGGTAGTGTGTGTGTGTGTGTGTGTGTGTGTTTGTGAGTTGGTGCCAGATGGGCGGTCGTGCCACTCCTGCTCAGGTCACCTGACCTGCGGGAAACAGTTCTGACAGCTGGCAGCACAACCAATTCACAAACAACACACACACACACACCGAACGCTCATACATGCCAGACAAACACAACAAAATCCACCCGCTGCTTTCAAATGAGGGTCGGCATTATTCAGTGTATAAAAAACGTGACGAGTCACATCTGCGGCTCAGTTACTGATGAAATAGTCCGACAGAGCCTGAAGCAACACACCGTTACACCTAATGGATTCCTGATACGAGAGGCCTCACGTCCACTGATTGCAAAGCCATAGGACACACGCGCCGCTACTGTCAATTCTGATCAAAACAGCAGGTCTGAGAGAAACAAACGCTGAGATAAAGAGACCCGCATGTAGCTAAATGAATGTTTACAGTGACCGGGGCAAATAAAGCCGGGAGTTTCTCTCTCTGGAAGAGGACGGAGAATGAAAGACGAGGGTTTTCCGAGTTGACCTCTCGCGGCACAAATGAGGCAAATTAAGAATGAGTGATGAGGACGAGAGGACGTGCGACTCCGGCGTCTGAAGGACGGTCCTGGAACTCTTCATGGGTCTGTTACAACTACAGAAAATACTCATTCTCACTAAAACGACAACATACTCATACATCAGTTACACTCCTAACCCTCGTACATTTCTCTTTTGTTTTGTTGTTCTTACATTACATTCATCAGCAAATGAAAAAGAAAGATTTATGAAATCTCGTGCATCTGTCCATATTTTTCCTGATCAAAATCCTAACTTCCAAGCTTTTTTTAAGCAGAAGAAGATAACACACTGATTTGAAAACATAAAAAATATATATATCAGATACATATACGGAACATAAACAGTAGATGCACTGCAACAGCAAGGTCACGGGTTCGATTCCCAGCGAAAGCATAAATGCATTGAATGCAATGTGTGTTGCTTTGGATGAAGGCGTCTCACAAGTGAATACATATTAGCTTATTTGTAGTCAGAACAATAGTTATCTAGAAGAGAAACAGTGAGGATCTCAGTATTAAATAGCAAGATTTACACAAAATCCAAATGTTTTAACCCAGCGAATGGGTTGTTTTAACCCAGCAAATGGGTTATTTTTAACCCAGCGATTGGATTGTTTTAACCCAGCAAATGGGTTGTTTTAACCCAGCCATTGGGTTGTTTTAACCCAGCCATTGGGTTGTTTTAACCCAGCGATTGGGATGTTTTAACCCAGCAAATAGGTTATTTTTAACCAAGCGATTGGGCTGTTTTAACCCAGTGAATTGGTTGTTTTAATGCAGCGAATGGGTTGTTTTAACCCAGCAATTGGGCTGTTTTAACCCAGCGATTGGGTTGTTTTAACCCAGCAAATAGGTTGTTTTTAACCCAGCGACTGGGTTGTTTTAACCCAGCAAATGGGTTGTTTTAACCCAGCCATTGGGTTGTTTTAACCCAGCGATTGGGATGTTTTAACCCAGCAAATAGGTTATTTTTAACCCAGTGAATTGGTTGTTTTAATCCAGCGAATGGGTTGTTTTAACCCAGCAATTGGGCTGTTTTAACCCAGCAAATGGGTTATTTTTAACCCAGCGATTGGGCTGTTTTAACCTAGCGATTGGGCTGTTTTAACCCAGCGATTGGGCTGTTTTAACCCAGCAAATGGGTTATTTTAACCCAGAGGTGGTTGGGTTGTTTTAACCCAGCAAATGGGTTATTTTTAACCCAGCGATTGGGTTCTTTTAACCCAGAGGTGGTTGGGTTGTTTTAACCCAGCCATTGGGCTGTTTTAACCCAGCGATTGGGTTGTTTTAACCCAGCAAATGAGTTTTTTTAACCCAGCCATTGGGTTGTTTTAACCCAGCCATTGGGTTGTTTTAACCCAGCGATTGGGATGTTTTAACCCAGCAAATAGGTTATTTTTAACCCAGCGATTGGGTTCTTTTAACCCAGAGGTGGTTGGGTTGTTTTAACCCAGCCATTGGGCTGTTTTAACCCAGCGATTGGGTTGTTTTAACCCAGCAAATGAGTTTTTTTAACCCAGCCATTGGGTTGTTTTAACCCAGCCATTGGGTTGTTTTAACCCAGTGAATTGGTTGTTTTAACCCAGTGAATAGGTTATTTTTAACCCAGCGATTGGGTTGTTTTAACCCAGCAAATAAGTTTTTTTAACCCAGCAAATGGGTTATTTTAACCCAGAGGTGGTTGGGTTGTTTTAACCCAGCAAATGGGTTATTTTTAACCCAGCGATTGGGTTGTTTTAACCCAGCAAATGGGTTGTTTTAACCCAGCCATTGAGTTGTTTTAACCCAGCCACTGGGTTGTTTTTAGGGGTGGGACAAAATATCGATATGGCGATATATCGTCATCCTTCTCTGTGCGATACGAGAATCGTATCGCTGCGCCAAATATCGATATTTTAATTTAAAAAATAAAGCGTTATATATAGATTTCTTTGCTCAAAGCGTCCTACTTCAAGGCGGCGCTCGACACATGAATGAGGGAAACGTGAACTTAAGTTAACTAGCCTAAGAAAAAGAGGTTATTAACAGGATGGCGGACAGCAGTGTGAGTAAAACAGATGCCCCAGCCACGTTTAAGTTCAAAGTCTTGACGCACTTTTCTACCATTGATGTGACAGTCGTAGATATCTTTGACGTTCTTCACCGAGCACTTAGATATACACGGGAGCATTTGAAAGCATATATTAGGGATCCTCTGATAGACACCTGCTTTCGAACGCTCCCGTGTATATCTAAGCGCTTGAAGAACGTCAAAGGGTCTGTTTGCACCTGGTGACTTCATGCATTTTCTCTGATCGGATAGCTATCCGATCGTGAAAAGACCAGGTCTAAATGCCTAAATGCCTAAAAACGCATTTGAGACGGATTTAAATCCGATCGCTCAAACCACTTCAGGAGATGGTCTGGGACGCATTCCAGTCAAAACTGTCTAAATGCATCTGGTTGTTGAAACTACATAATGTAAATTTTACTTCTCCCAAAAATACTAAAACTGAAACATGTGAGAGTCAGATATGACAACGCTACTGCATCACACATCGCCGCAGATCTCTTCAGCAAGCTGACGCGCAAACTGCCGCATATGAAAGTGAAAGTAAGTCGCAGACGCACAACACACAATTATCTTCATTAAAAGTAATGAGACCTTATACCAGTGCTGGCGCCGCTCTCTCCTATTGCAGTCTTTGATTTTGAAATTAACTGATGGTCAATAAAATGCACCTCATATTTCTTGCTTTCGGTGACGTGAACTCTATTAAATGTACATATAAGATCGGATTTATCCGTTAACCTGCAACCTTTTCACGTGCATTTTGTTTTCATATTAAGACCAATATCGCGATGTATCATTATAGGATTGTCTAGCGATATATTGATTATCGCAGAATCGCTAACTCGCGATATTATCGTTATCGTGAGCCATTTATCGTGATCGTATCGTATCGTGAGGTACCCTCCGATTCCCACCCCTAGTTGTTTTAACCCAGCGATTGGGATGTTTTAACCCAGCAAATAGGTTTTTTTAACCCAGCGATTGGGATGTTTTAACCCAGTGAATTGGTTGTTTTAACACAGCGACTGAGTTGATTTTGGGTTGATTTTAAGTCAGCCATACAGTAATTTTTAAACAATAGTTGAGTTAAATAAAACTGTCCAGCACGTTGGTCAAACATTTAACCCAATCACTGGGTTTGTCCATTTTCTACCCAACTTGGGTTGTTTTTAACCCAGCATTTTTTTGAGTTTAGAAAACATCCAACTATCAACTCACAAAAACAGTAACATTGAGGTAAATATTTTAAGATAAAATGTGATTTCTGTCATGCAGGCTTCTCAAATGATCTGGTGAATTAGTTCATTTCAAACTAAACAAACATGTTTAAAACAACCAGTTTATTTATTTATGTATTTATGTTGTATAAATGTTTTTCCTTGTTTGAGAGAACATTCCATTTTATAATTTTTCAAACATTATGGAAATGTTACATTTGAATGTGAACGTTCTGAAACAAGTAACATTTAAACAACATTAGGCAAACGTCCAACTAAAACATTTGAGGAAAAACGTCCATGAACGATGTATAAATAATGTTTTTGAGGTAACATTTTGAGAACACTATTAAAGACCAGATACTTTTGAACATTTATTCATTTGAGAGAACCTCACCAATATACAATCATCCATTAAACAATTTAGTAAAATGAATCAGACATTCAGTCTCGACTGTAACGCAACAAGCGCTGAACAACAGATGTCCTGAAATCCTCTGAATGACTGTCACACAGTATTTCTCTGTGTTCAGTGAGTTAGTGAACACTGGTTAAGAGTTTGATGGGTCTGAGATGAGAGCTTCTCTCCTCTATTAATGTGCAGTCGCTTCTTGTTCTTCATGTCCTGATATTCTCTCCTCATCCATTAGCGCTGGATTCAACAAGAGGAAGATTCGATTTGAAACTCTCAGTCCTTTTCGTCTCCTGCTCTGTTCTCAATGAGTTTTTCCTCAGTGAAATGTTTATCTGTTATGCGTCTGAGACACTGAGTCATTCAGCTGATTATGAAGAAAGACGTTCATTAATGCATCAGTGTTCATTAAGACAAACACTGAAACAACTAAAGCAGTTAGATAACATTTAACAATACGATGAATAAATGTAGTTTTCATCATTGATTCATGTAGTAAACAGATTAACAAATGCAACCTTACTGTAAAGTGATACCAAGTAACCAAAAATATATAAATATATATTTTTAATGGTTTTATTTTTGGTGAACTATAATAACCCTGGTGTGCACAAGTTCTGATTTTGAGCTGTTGAAATGAAATCTGAGGATATCAGATGAATATCAGATCATTTTTCATTTTTTGCTTTGGAGATTTCATGTGGGTTCAGAAGTTTGAGTTCTCCAGAACATTTAATGGCAGCGATGATAGAATTGTCCAATAACAGTTCATATCACGCACACACACACACTTTTCCTCCTTTCACCTTCATGCACTTCTTCGAAAGAAAGAAAGAAAGAAAGAAAGAAAGAAAGAAAGAAAGCTTGTAGTCACAGTGATCTGGGAGGCAGTAAATTCTGGGCCAAAGTCAAAGACAAACTACACATTCATTCTGACTGGGGCAAATATCCCACAATGCACCGCTGCAGACCGCTGACCTTCAGGAGACACAGAAGCATCATTTCTCTGCTCACACTTACACATCATCCATCGAACACTTTTTCTAAATTACTGTAAATCAGATTGATGCAACTTCACACTCGAATGCATCATTTCTTATTCAAAAAACAGATTGTTTGTATCATTATGGTTAAGATCAAAGTAGCACACACTCTGATTCATTCTAGTGAGTCAGTTCGTTTGGGCAGTTCATTTGAATGAACAGATTCACAAAAGATCAGTTGTGCAAAATTGTTTGTCTTCTTTTCAGCAGTAAAATAAATAGTTCATCACACTCTGCTATGATCCACGATTCAGTTACATCAATGAGAGTGTTGATTAGTTTTATTAGTTTATGTTTAGTGTAAATTTATGTGCTATGTATATTAAATGTGTAATTGAGATGTCAGATAAACGCTGCTCTTCTTAATTGAATTAAATCATCTGTTACACTGAATGCGCTCTGTAAACAGTCAGCAGTAATGTACAGTAAGAGCCAAAGATTCAGTTTAATGCAATTGTAAAGCATTTCTCTTCCTCCGCCATGAGATCAACACTGGATGAATCTTGCAAGTTCATTTGCTCATTTTATATATATATATATATATATATATATATATATATATATATATATATGGCCATTCTACAGAACTGAAGCTGTCCTACAATCAAAAAACACATTTAAAAAGCATTTAAGTATTCAAATTTTAGATGTCTGTCCCGAACCCTAAACACTAAATTTCAACTTGTGAAAATGATATTGAAATTATTTTTTTCCATTGCTGTTTTTAAAAATATATTTTTGATTTTTTTTAAAGTGAAGTTAAAAATATATATATATTTTATATTTTATTTTTAAATTATGAAACTTTATGTAAAAAAATGTGTCCCGGATTTTCATGTCACTACCGGAACAGTGTGTTTTTGAGTCATTGTCTGAGACTGATTTTAACACACTTCAGGAGATATTCCTGTGTTCCTCCTCTCACAGCCTCACTTTCACAGCAGATAGATCATCATTCTGAGTTAAATGTGTTCAAAAGACTGAAAATCTGTGTGGAACTTTAAGGAACGTCACTAACAAACATCTTTTTCTGCAATTAAGCAAACTTTTTTGGGTGTTATTCCATTAAATGTAGTTTTTATCCTAGTTTTTAACTGTTCAGAACTGTGCTAGATAACCATGTGCTGATTATCATATTTGAGTGGCTCAGAAGTGTCGAAAATTTTCACTATTGAAACATGTGGTGAAGTTTCGGTAGTGACATCATTGTTTTTTTGAGTGTTATTCGATAAAATTTAGTGTTTGTGTGTGTACAACTGTTCAGAACTGCGCTAGATAACCATGTGCTGATTCGCATCTTTGAGTAGCTCAGAAATATTGAAAATTGTCACTACCGAAACAGTCACAACCGAAACAACATCATTGTTTTTGGGGGTTACTTGATAAATTTAGTTTTTTTTTCTGTGTATCATCTTTGAGCTCGGCTAAAAAATATCTAAAATTGTCACTACTGAAACTTCACCACGTTTCAGTTGTGACTGTTTCGGTAGTGACATCATTGTTTCGGTAGTGACATCATTGTTTCGGTAGTGACATAATTGTTTCAGTAGTGACATTGTTTCGGTAGTGACATCATTGTTTCGGTAGTGACATCATTGTTTCGGTAGTGACATCATTGTTTCAGTAGTGACATCATTGTTTCAGTAGTGACATCATTGTTTCGGTAGTGACATTGTTTCAGTAGTGACATCATTGTTTCAGTAGTGACATCATTGTTTCGGTAGTAACATCATTGTTTCAGTAGTGACATCATTGTTTCGGTAGTGACATCATTGTTTCAGTAGTGACATCATTGTTTCGGTAGTAACATCATTGTTTCAGTAGTGACATCATTGTTTCAGTAGTGACATCATTGTTTCGGTAGTGACATCATTGTTTCAGTAGTGACATCATTGTTTCGGTAGTAACATCATTGTTTCAGTAGTGACATCATTGTTTCAGTAGTGACATCATTGTTTCGGTAGTGACATTGTTTCGGTAGTAACATCATTGTTTCGGTAGTGACATCATTGTTTCAGTAGTGACATCATTGTTTCAGTAGTGACATCATTGTTTCGGTAGTGACATCATTGTTTCAGTAGTGACATCATTGTTTCAGTAGTGACATCATTGTTTCGGTAGTGACATCATTGTTTCGGTAGTGACATCATTGTTTTGGTAGTGACATCATTGTTTTGGTAGTGACATCATTGTTTCGGTAGTGACATCATTGTTTCGGTAGTGACAAAAGGGAACATATAATCATTTATTTGGGGGAAATAAACAAAATGTTAATACAGTTATGCAAATCATTTGAATTTTTGTATGTTTTATTATGCAAAACATTCATACTTATATTTTAGTATGTGAGTTAAATTGTGTCATGTGATGTGGACACTACCAACACATTACTGTCACTACCGAAAATGTGCAATCATGACCGAAACATGGGATGCTTTGTCAAAAATTAAATATACTGAATGATCAGCTAAGATGTTATTATAGTGTTTGATTCAATGTTTATTCAAACTAATGAATCCTTCACTTTGAAATCAGTTTGATAAACTTTATGACTTTTGCAAAGAAAGATTGGATTCAAAATACAACAAATCTCACTTGAAGATAAAAATGATATACAAATTACATAAATTACACTTGAAATATTGTTAAAATTGTAATTGTAATTGATGTACCTCTGAAAACCTTTTTTAAAAAATAGCAAAAAATATATTTACAAGGTAGATGTAAACAAAACCTTAATAGGTCAATGTAACCCTTCTTATTAAATTATTTATTATTGTGTTTTGGTAGTGACATATTTGGGGAGAGGAAAAATATTCCAAAACTTTCTGAAAATACAATATGAGAATTAACTGCGATGTGTACCTTGGATATTATACAATTTGCATACATACAAAATTTGTGGAAAAAGACATTTCTTTTCAAAATGTTTCCAACTCTGACATTGAACCAATTCTGTACGATGGCATATATATATATATATAGACTGCATGAAAACAGGCATTACATTTAATGCTCGGTTTGGTGGAGCAGATATCACACACACACACACACACACACACACATATATATATATATATATAATATATTCTTCACATTTCTGACAAGCAGGAATATCCATACAAAGAGTTTCAGCTCATTTGTTTTCTAAAAGCACTCGATCAATGACTGAAACATCCTCTCAACACTGCAGACGGAGTGGAAACTCTGATCTAATGCCTCCATTATCACAATCATTCGCTCTGTTCTAGATGTCAAACATTAGAAGCATGTTTTAAATATAGATATTTGACTACAGGTTAACATTAACCAGGAGCCCACTGGACGGACTCCAAAAACAGACTGCAGGTTTTGCACCAATGAAACATTCATAATAATGCCAGAAACGTGCATTAAGAAAGTAAATGAGGTCAGTTGGTATTCTCTCGTGTGCATCAGACGTAGATTAGACAGCTAAAAGTTAGTATAGATTCTTGGGCAAATTTCATTTCTGTCGGTTGTCTAGCTCTCTGATTTATGAAAGCATGCACATTTCTCTCTCTCATGGCCTCGTGATCAATATGCTTCACCTGCGAGTGAATCTGCAATAATAAAAGCATTACAGGAGCAGGAAAATAACAGGGAATCTTATTAAAAGCGTGTGTGTGTGGAGAGAGACATGAGGAGGAGAGGACAGACAGGGCTTGATCTCCTGGAGTCGCTCCCGTCAGCACAGGTACAGCCGCCTTAGCATTCACTTTGCCTCCCGTGCCGTATATATATTTCATACTCTGTCTTTTATATTCTGCCGGCTGAGACCCAACACAGCACTCATCTTTATTTCATTTTGGGATGTTTTTAATTTTGCCTGAGATTATTATTTTCCCCCTCCTCTCCCTCTCTCTCTCTTTCTCTTGCAGATGGTGTCTGTGTGAAAGTGCTCGCTCTAATTTCACGTGTTTCTCTGAAGATCAGGTTCACGCTCATCTGAGGCATGTGTCTTCATTCATCTTAATGGTTGTGTGTTCATTGCTCGTATCTGAACGCATCCAGAGAGGAAGAACTTCTGTCTTTAACATGGAGGAGCATTTAATGTAAAACATTATGAGGGTTTATGACTTTATGAACACTGCACAGTGCACACTCATTCTTCAACAAACAGTCTGTGAAACAATATGCTTTATTCCACAATAAACATTCTAGTATGCTGTATTGTTGTCACATGATCACATCTGAGACAGGGACATTTAACTAAAACTAAAACCATTAAAAATATTACTTGAAATAAAATAAATGTTAACTAAAATAAATAATAAAATATAAAATGAAACTTATTTTATTTCAGATAGTTGCCAAAGCAACATTTATTATTTTGTACTAAAATAACTAAACAACAATAACTAATAAAATTGACAAAAAACACAAATGATTACTAAAACTTTAACTAAAAATTAAAATAGAAAATACTATATATATATAAATATATATAATTAAAAAGCTAATATCTAAAACTTAAATAAAAATAATAAAATTATATAGACATAAAAAAATCAATAACTAATAAAAATGACAGAAACATACAAAAAATTACCAAACCTAAAATATGAATGAAACTGGGAAAATATATATATATATATATATATATATATATATATATATATATATATATATATATATATATATATATATATATATATACAATTACATAGCTATTGAAAAAAAAACTGAAATAAAATTAATAAAAACTATATGCAAATATTAAAACAAAAACTAATACTGACTAAAACACACAAAAGATTACTAAAACTTAAAATTAAAATGGAAAATACAAAAACATAAACTAATTAAAAATATATATAATTAAATAACTAAAACTGAAATAAAAATTATAACACCTATGTAGACATATTAAAAAATAACTAATAAAAATTAGAAAAACATACAAAAAATTACAAAAACTTTAAAATTAAAATTAAAAAATATGAAAATATAAACTAATTAAACATGTATAATTAAATGACTAATAACTAAAACTAAAATAAAAATGAATAAAAACTATATTAAAAATGATAAAAAATGACTAAAACAACATTTCTAAACCTTTAAAATTAAAATTAAAATGGAAAATAACTAATAACTAATAACTAAAACTGAAATAAATATGAATAAAAATATATAGACATAAAAATGACAAAAACACAACAAAGTTGCTAAAACCAACTAAAATTGAAAATGGAAAATACACAAATAAAAACTAATTTAAAAAACTATAATAGTATCTCAATGATGACTAAAATAACACTGATCTGATCTATTTTCTAATAAACTAAAAGCTTTGCATTTTTAATTCAAGTTCTTTAAAAAAAAAAAAAAAAAATTCTGTTTTCACCAGTCTGATGAAATAATGAATAAAAAAGATGCCTTTTGCTGTAATTCCTGCTCATTCATCAGACTGGAAGGTCAGTAGTAGTTCAAGTGTAGTTCATCTGGGTATATGCGTACAGAAAATGCATATGCTGTGCACAATACAGATACTATATAGTACAGAATTGCTGTGTGCTGTTCTGAACAGAGTCATGATGCTCTACTGCTCTCTCTCTCTCTCTCTCTCACTCACTCAGGGCAGACTACAGTGCAGAGCCCCTCTGGATCTTTGTTTACTCATTTGTTTTTCAACTCCCTTGTTCTTAGACCTTCTGGAGGTTCTCTAATTAGCGTAAGGCTTTAATCGTTCCCCCTGGATCGACAGCCTTTAAATAATGTTCGCAGCACAAACCCACGCTGACCACTGCATTACTCGCTACAGCGGCCCACTGAACTACTGAACCACACACACTCCGACTGAACTACTGAACCACACACACACTGACTGAACTACTGAACCACACACACTCCGACTGAACTACTGAACCACACACACACCGACTGAACTACTGAACCACACACACTCCGATTGAACTACTGAACCACACACACTCCAACTGAACTACTGAACCACACACACTCCGACTGAACTACTGAACCACACACACACCGACTGAACTACTGAACCACACACACTCCGATTGAACTACTGAACCACACACACACCGACTGAACTACTGAACCACACACACTCCGACTGAACTACTGAACCACACACACACCGACTGAACAACTGAACCACACACACTCCGATTGAACTACTGAACCACACACACTCCGACTGAACTACTGAACCACACACACACCGACTGAACTACTGAACCACACACACTCCGACTGAACTACTGAACCACACACACACCGACTGAACTACTGAACCACACACACTCCACCTGAACCACACACACTCCCACTGAACTACTGAACCACACACACCGACTGAACTACTGAACCACACACACTCCGACTGAACCACACACACTCACACTGAACTACTGAACCTCACACACTCCGACTGAACTACTGAACCACACACACTCCGACTGAACCACACACACTCCCATAGAACTACTGAACCACACACACTCCGACTGAACCACACACACTCCCACAGAACTGCTGAACCACACACACTCCGACTGAACTACTGAACCACACACACTCCGACTGAACTACTGAACCACACACACTCCAACTGAACTACTGAACCACACACACTCCGACTGAACCACACACACTCCCACAGAACTACTGAACCACACACACTCCCACAGAACTACTGAACCACACACACTCCAACTGAACTACTGAACCACACACACCGACTGAACTACTGAACCACACACACTCCGACTGAACCACACACACTCCCACAGAACTACTGAACCACACACACTCCGACTAAACTACTGAACCACACACACTCCGACTGAACTACTGAACCACACACACTCCAACTGAACTACTGAACCACACACACTCCGACTGAACCACACACACTCCCACAGAACTACTGAACCACACACACTCCCACAGAACTACTGAACCACACACACTCCGACTGAACTACTGAACCACACACACTCCGACTGAACCACACACACTCCCACAGAACTACTGAACCACACACACTCCCACAGAACTACTGAACCACACACACTCCGACTGAACTACTGAACCACACACACTCCGACTGAACTACTGAACCACACACACCGACTGAACTACTGAACCACACACACTCTGACTGAACCACACACACTCCCATAGAACTACTGAACCACACACACTCCGACTGAACCACACACACTCCCACAGAACTACTGAACTACACACACTCCGACTGAACCACACACACTCCCACTGAACTACTGAACCACACACACTCCGACTGAACTACTGAACCACACACACTCCGACTGAACTACTGAACCACACACACTCCAACTGAACTACTGAAACACACACTCCAACTGAACTACTGAACCACACACACTCCGACTGAACTACTGAACCACACACACCGACTGAACCACACACACTCCGACTGAACCACACACACTCACACTGAACTACTGAACCACACACACTCCAACTGAACCACACACACTCCCATAGAACTACTGAACCACACACACTCCCACAGAACTACTGAACCACACACAAGCCAACTGAACTACTGAACCACACACACTCCGACTAAACTACTGAACCACAAACACTCCGACTGAACTACTGAACCACACACACCGACTGAACTACTGAACCACACACACTCCGACTGAACCACACACACTCCCAAAGAACTACTGAACCACACACACTCCGACTGAACCACACACACTCCCACAGAACTACTGAACCACACACACTCCAACTGAACCACACACACTCCCACAGAACTACTGAACCACACACACTCCAACTGAACCACACACACTCCCACAGAACTACTGAACCACACACACTCCGACTGAACTACTGAACCACACACACTCCGACTGAACTACTGAACCACACACACTCCCACAGAACTACTGAACCACACACACTCCGACTGAACTACTGAACCACACACACTCCCACTGAACTACTGAACCACACACACTCCCACTGAACTACTGAACCGCACACACTCCGACTGAACCACACACACTCCCACAGAACTACTGAACCACACACACTCCGACTGAACTACTGAACCACACACACTCCGACTGAACTACTGAACCACACACACTCCAACTGAACTACTGAAACACACACTCCAACTGAACTACTGAAACACACACTCCGACTGAACTACTGAACCGCACACACTCCGACTGAACCACACACACTCCAACTGAACTACTGAACCACACACACTCCGACTGAACTACTAAACCACACACACTCCCACTGAACTACTGAACCACACACACTCCCACTGAACTACTGGACCACACACACTCCGACTGAACCACACACACTCCCACAGAACTACTGAACCACACACACTCCGACTGAACTACTGAACCACACACACTCCCACTGAACTACTGAACCACACACACCGACTGAACTACTGAACCACACACACCGACTGAACCACACACACTCCGACTGAACCACACACACTCACACTGAACTACTGAACCTCACACACTCCGACTGAACTACTGAACCACACACACCGACTGAACTACTGAACCACACACACTCCGACTGAACCACACACACTCCCATAGAACTACTGAACCACACACACTCCCACAGAAATACTGAACCACAGACACTCCCACTGAACTACTGGACCACACACACTCCCACTGAACTACTGAACCCCACACACTCCGACTGAACTACTGAAACACACACTCCAACTGAACTACTGAAACACACATTCCGACTGAACTACTGAACCGCACACACTCTGACTGAACCACACACACTCCAACTGAACTACTAAACCACACACACTCCCACTGAACTACTGAACCACACACACTCCCACTGAACTACTGAACCACACACACTCCCACTGAACTACTGAACCACACACACTCCCACTGAACTACTGAACCACACACACTCCCACTGAACTACTGAACCCCACACACTCCCACTGAACCACACACACTCCAACTGAACTACTGAACCACAGACACTCCGACTGAACTACTAAACCACAGACACTCCAACTGAACTACTGAACCACAGACACTCCGACTGAACTACTGAACCCCACACACTCCGACTGAACTACTGAAACACACACTCCAACTGAACTACTGAACCACACACACTCCCACAGAACTACTGAACCACACACACTCCGACTGAACTACTGAACCACACACACTCCGACTGAACCACACACACTCCAACTGAACTACTGAACCACACACACTCCCACTGAACTACTGAACCCCACATACTCCGACTGAACTACTGAAACACACACTCCAACTGAACTACTGAACCACACACACTCCCACAGAACTACTGAACCACACACACTCTGACTGAACTACTGAACCACACACACTCCCACTAAACCACACACACTCCAACTGAACTACTGAACCACACACACTCCGACTGAACTACTGAACCACACACACTCCAACTGAACTACTGAACCACACACACTCCGACTGAACTACTGAACCACACACACTCCCACAGAACTACTGAACCACACACACTCCTACTGAACTACTGAACCACACACACTCCGACTTAACCACACACACTCCAACTGAACTACTGAACCACACACACTCCAACTGAACTACTGAAACACACACTCCAACTGAACTACTGAACCACACACACTCCGACTGAACTACTGAACCACACACACTCCAACTGAACTACTGAACCACACACACTCCCACTGAACTACTGAACCACACACACTCCCACAGAACTACTGAACCACACACACTCCGACTGAACTACTGAACCACACACACTCCGACTTAACCACACACACTCCAACTGAACTACTGAACCACACACACTCCAACTGAACTACTGAACCACACACACTCCAACTGAACTACTGAAACACACACTCCAACTGAACTACTGAAACACACACTCCGACTGAACTACTGAACCGCACACACTCCGACTGAACCACACACACTCCAACTGAACTACTGAACCACACACACTCCGACTGAACTACTGAACCGCACACACTCCCACTGAACTACTGGACCACACGCACTCCCACTGAACTACTGAACCCCACACACTCCGACTGAACTACTGAAACACACACTCCAACTGAACTACTGAAACACACACTCCGACTGAACTACTGAACCGCACACACTCCAACTGAACTACTGAACCACACACACTCCGACTGAACTACTAAACCACACACACTCCCACTGAACTACTGAACCACACACACTCCCACTGAACTACTGGACCACACACACTCCCACTGAACTACTGAACCCCACACACTCCGACTGAACTACTGAAACACACACTCCAACTGAACTACTGAAACACACACTCCGACTGAACTACTGAACCGCACACACTCCGACTGAACCACACACACTCCAACTGAACTACTGAACCACACACACTCCGACTGAACTACTGAACCACACACACTCCCACTGAACCACACACACTCCAACTGAACTACACACACTCCGACTGAACTACTGAACCACACACACTCTGACTGAACCACACACACTCCGACTGAACTACACACACTCCAACTGAATCACACACACTCCGACCGAACTACTGAACCACAAACACTCCGACTGAACTACTGAACCACACACACTCCGACTGAACCACACACACACACCGACTGAACCACATACACTTCGACTGAACTACTGAACCACACACACTCCCACTGAACCACACACACTCCGACTGAACTACACACACTCCGACTGAACTACTGAACCACACACACTCCAACTGAACTACTGAACCACACACACTCCGACTGAACTACTGAACCACACACACTCCCACTGAACCACACACACTCCAACTGAACTACACACACTCCGACTGAACTACTGAACCACACACACTCTGACTGAACCACACACACTCCGACTGAACTACACACACTCCAACTGAACCACACACACTCCGACCGAACTACTGAACCACAAACACTCCGACTGAACTACTGAACCACACACACTCCGACTGAACCACACACACACACCAACTGAACCACATACACTTCGACTGAACTACTGAACCACACACACTCCCACTGAACCACACACACTCCGACTGAACTACACACACTCCGACTGAACTACTGAACCACACACACCGACTGAACTACTGAACCACACACACACCGACTGAACTACTGAACTACACACACTCCGACTGAACCACACACACTTCGACTGAATTACTAAACCACACACACACCGACTGAACTACTGGAGTCTTGTCAAAAATAATTAATGACAAGTTGATTCTCTGGTGTTCATCATTCTCATTTACGTTCATCAGAACAATGTTTCTATGATCATCTCTATACATCAGCCTTCTCAATGT
Organism: Megalobrama amblycephala; assembly: GCF_018812025.1. Lineage (NCBI taxonomy): Eukaryota > Metazoa > Chordata > Actinopteri > Cypriniformes > Xenocyprididae > Megalobrama > Megalobrama amblycephala. Next base: position 2,614,768 of record NC_063051.1, read on the forward strand.
TGAATAAACAACTGTTACAATTCATGTGACCTGAGAGTCGGATTAAAAAGGAATATTGCAACATTTATTATAACTGATTTATCGGTGTACATCATTATTGTGTTAAATTCATGTTTCTGGTAATCTTGAATCAGAATATCTTCTCCTCCCTCTTGCAGCATCTCTTCTCTTCTCTGATCACGAGGGCGGGGCAACCTGTCACTCACATGATATCCACCAATAGCAAACCACAACCATCCAATCAATTCCCCACAGACAAAATCAAGCCCTGCCCTACATTTGTTCTTGTTCCTGAATCCGTTTCACTCTGATATACGACCCAATAGGGAAGAAAAGACCAGCACAACTTCCCTTTCATGATGACTTTAATAGTGTTGTTTAAACTCAAAATAAAACACCGGCGCAGACATCTCTCTACTGTGATCAACACTGGTACATGATAATCTCAGATTACATGCGGTGAGAGACACTTGTGCATGTTCACTCACAGATTATGACTGACATGCAACATTTCTAGGGATTTGAACCAATAACCTCAGTCATTAAACTAGGACACAAAAACAACAGCTCTCTCTCTCTCTCTCTCACACACACACACACACACACACACACATATTCACATTTGATCGACATTTATTCTTCTGCTGTTCTACATGAATACAGATTTGCATCAGATAAGCCAACAATCAAATAACATTTGCAACATTTGAGCTTTTACAAACACACACTTAATCTGCTCTTAAACATGTATGAATATTACTGCATTACAATCCACTTATTATAATCCTTAAAACTTTTTTATTTAACCATCGCCAGAATTATATCGCTCACAGGTTGCTCTTTAATTGCTAAGGAGACTCAATGCAGTTCTTATTTATGTTTTGTTTAAAATTTCTTCAAATAAATAAAAACAAACCTACATGAATCATTAGTGTCATCCAGTAAGAGTACAGAGCTGTAAAATGAATTTGATGAGAAAAGTTTGAGTTCAGATTGAGATCTTTCACTTTTAATTGTAAATCTTTTGTACAAACAGCCCATTCGCTGGGTTAAAACATCCCAATCGCCTGGGTTAAAACATCCTATTCGCTGGGTTAAAAAATCCCAATCGCCGGGTTAAAACAACCCAATCGCTGGGTTAAAACAACCCAATCACTGGGTTAAAACATCCCATTCGCTGGGTTAAAATATCCGAATCGCCAGGGTTAAAACAACCCAATCGCTGGGTTAAAACAACCCAATCGCCAGGTTAAAACATCCCATTCGCCGGGTTAAAAAATCCCAATCGCTGGGTTAAAAACATCCTATTCGCTGGGTTAAAAAATCCCAATCGCCGGGTTAAAACAACCCAATCACTGGGTTAAAACATCCCATTCGCTGGGTTAAAATATCCGAATCGCCGGGTTAAAACAACCCAATCGCTGGGTTAAAACAACCCAATCGCCGGGTTAAAACATCCCATTCGCCGGGTTAAAAAATCCCAATCGCCGGGTTAAAAAATCCCAATTGCCGGGTTAAAACAACCCAATCGCTGGGTTAAAACAACCCAATCGCTGGGTTAAAACATCCCATTCGCTGGGTTAAAAACATCCCATTCGCTGGGTTAAAACATCCCGATCACTGGGTTAAAAACATCCCATTCGCTGGGTTAAAAACATCCCATTTGCTGGGTTAAAAACATCCCATTCACTGGGTTAAAACATACCGATCACTGGGTTAAAAACATCCCATTCGCTGGGTTAAAAACATCCCATTTGCTGGGTTAAAAACATCCCATTCGCTGGGTTAAAAACATCCCATTTGCTGGGTTAAAAACATCCCATTCGCTGGGTTAAAACATACTGATCACTGGGTTAAAAACATCCCATTCGCTGGGTTAAAAACATCCCATTTGCTGGGTTAAAAACATCCCATTCGCTGGGTTAAAACATACTGATCACTGGGTTAAAAACATCCCATTCGCTGGGTTAAAAACATCCATTTGCTGGGTTAAAAACATCCCATTCGCTGGGTTAAAACATACCGATCACTGGGTTAAAAACATCCCATTCGCTGGGTTAAAAACATCCCATTTGCTGGGTTAAAAACATCCCATTCGCTGGGTTAAAAACATCCCATTTGCTGGGTTAAAAACATCCCATTCGCTGGGTTAAAACATACCGATCACTGGGTTAAAAACATCCCATTCGCTGGGTTAAAAACATCCCATTTGCTGGGTTAAAAACATCCCATTCACTGGGGTTAAAAACATTCCTTTGCTGGTTGAAAATGGACAAACCCAGTGACTGGGTTAAATGTTTGCCCAACGTGCTGGGCAGTTTTATTTAACTCAACTATAGTTTAAAAATGACTATATGACTGACTTAAAATGAACCCAAAATAAGTTGGAAATTAAAAATCAGACACATAATTACCAGAGGAAACAATAATAATCAAAAGGTGAACATTTATTAATAAGCAATTGAATGAATTTTTGTTTAATTATTATTCATGAAATTTATTAATAAATGTTCATTTATTAAACATTTAATAAATGTTAATTTTCAACATACTTTGGGTTCATTTTAAGCAAGCAAGACAGTCATTTTTAAACAATAGTTGAGTTAAATAAAACTACCCAGCAGGTTGGGCAAACATTTAACCCAATCACTGGGTTAAAACAACCAAATTGCTGGGTTTGTCCATTTTCAACCCAACCTGTTTTTAACCCAGCATTTTTAGAGTGTAGGCAAATCTAGGCAAAAATTTAAAATCAAAAATCATCCTAAAATACACTGGACCAGTAAGATGTGTGTGTGTAGCAGAACTGAATGTAAAATGCACTGATATTGACGGTCTGTTGTGATGATGTTCACGTGCAGGATATTTTCACAGTTGCGTCATGTGAACGGATGCGACGCTCGTGAGGACATGTGGTGTTCGGCCGTGCGTCCTGTCATATAAGGTTATACTGCTATATATCCTTGTCATTATGACGCTCAGGCTGTCACACGCTGAAGCTCCACGAACACATGTGTCGTCCTCAGGGACACGTCGCGTGTGAGCGGAGACAGGACTGAACATATGGAGAGCCGTCACAACAGCAGCGTTCCTGAACACAGAAAGGAAGGAAGTTGCTCTGACATCAGCACTTACGGCTGTGAGGTTTGCCTGATTCAACAATCAAATATCAACACAGGAGTGAAGAACAAACAAACACACACAAGTGAAAATATGTCCAAGAGCAGGGCCCTATGATCCGTGTGATACGCTGACAGAATTGTGGAATCCAGTCATTTAAAAATGAAATTTCAATCAAATGGCGATATGAACGAGGGTGTGTGAATATTAATGCCTGCTATGTAAATCTGCTTGTTGCGCTTGTCTCAGTTTGTTCTACTTCACAAACACAAGCGCGCGTGACAGTCTGTCGCCTCACTAGCGCTGCACGATTCTGGATAAAATGAGAATCACAATTTATTTTTTTTAAAATATATCACAATTCTCCCATGATTCTGAATAGACATCTAAACAAAACATGCAGGCTTAATTCACTAGAGTTTCTGATAAAATGTTAATTGTTGCAGTCAATATAAAAAGCACTTTTTTTAAATTGTGTTGAGTGAATGATTCAATAACTCACTCATAAATACTTGTTTCATTACTGGATGAATCAGCATTTTTGAACAAATCTCTTGAATGAATGATTCAATGACTCACTCGTAAAGACTTCACTCGTTTCATTACAGGATGAATCAGCGTTTTTGAACAAATCTCTTGAATGAATGATTCAATGACTCACTCGTAAAGACTTCACTCGTTTCATTACCGGATGAATCAGCATTTTTGAATGAATCTGTTGAATGAATGATTCAATGACTCACTCGTAAAGACTTCACTCGTTTCATTACTGGATGATTCAGCATTTTTGAACACATTTCTTGAATGAATGATTCAATGACTCACTCATTAAGACTTCACTTGTTCCATTACTGGATGAATCAGCATTTTTGAACAAATCTGTTGAATGAATCATTCAATGACTCACTCATAAAGACTTCACTCGTTTCATTACAGGATGAATCAGTGTTTTTGAACAAATCCCTTGAATGAATGATTCAATGACTCACTCATAAAGACTTCACTCGTTTCATTACAGGATGAATCAGCATTTTTTAATGAATCTGTTGAATGAATGATTCAATGACTCACTCGTAAAGACTTCACTCGTTACATTAGTAGATGAATCAGCATTTTTGAACACATTTCTTGAATGAATGATTCAATGACTCACTCATAAAGACTTCACTCGTTTCATTACTGGATGAATCAGCATTTTTGAACAAATCTCTTGAATGAATGATTCAATAACTCACTCATAAAGACTTGAATGAATCAGCGTTTTTGAATGTATCTCTTGAATGAATGATTCAATGACTCAAACACTTCACTTGTTTCATTACTGGATGAATCAGCATTTTTGAATGAATCTGTTGAATGAATGATTCAGTGACTCACTCGTAAAGACTTCACTCGTTTCATTACTGGATGAATCAGCATTTTTGAACAAATCTCTTGAATGAATGATTCAATAACTCACTCATAAAGACTTGAATGAATCAGTGTTTTTGAATGTATCTCTTGAATGAATGATTCAATGACTCAAAGACTTCACTTGTTTCATTACTGGATGAATCAGCACAGTCACTTGTCGCCACCAACTGGTGTAACCTATATATGACAACGTCTCTCTCTGGTTCAGCAGCAGCACGAACACAGATCTGAATGTTCCGGCATTTAATATGTATTGCAAATAAGCTCAATTTTTATTTTATTACCAATGCATATTATACACTACCAAAACATTAAATTTTAATATAGTGAACTATCAATTTAAGTTAGTGATAATTCAAGTGTGCAAACAAGTGAAATAATATAGGCTACCATATATAAAAATGGGGAAAACAAAATTTGTGTTTATGTGGTGACAAATACTATAAAAATACAACATACAGACATCCCGTGAGGCAAAATGCATTAATATTTTAAGAGGAATGCATACCAGTTTATATCATTTAGTGAGGAAATTCGCGAATTGGACCAATTGTAACTTGAGTCAACAACTCACTGATTCAGTAATTAAGTCAAAATCAGTCGGAGGTTGAACGCATGTGCAATTGATGGCGTGAAAGTTACTAATGCAGATTTGCACCTGCCAAAAACACATCGGATGACCTCTGCCCACGATGAATGTCAGAAATTAAACACAAAATGAAAACGTTAAAGTGGCCGGTTTGAAGCGTGTCACAATGAGCGATGTGAGACAGGTCCTGCGTGTGTCTGTCTCTCTGAGTTTCCTCCGGGTGAAGTTGGACACAGTTAAAGGAGCATGATGCCGCCTTCAGTCTAATTAAGAACAACCCAAGCTGAGCATCTATATTATTCAACACTTCAGGCTGCTGTCTGCCGTCCAAGAACAGCCACCAAAGACCTCAAAACACACACACACACATCGAGGGCTTCAACATGGCCAGTGCAGCCAGAGCTTCATGCCCAAACACTCGCACAAACTTCAGGGCGCAGGCCGTAAGACATGGAATCCGTCTCACATTTATTATTCCGACAAGGGCTCCATTTTAATCAGGGGCAGCAGCGAGGCCCGGGGAACGGAGACGGCATCAAAGAAGGGAGGAGGAAGAGGAAGAGAGAGACGGGGTGAAGGAAGGATGCTGAAGAGGAAGATGGAGATACATGAAGATGATGAAGTCTGTCCTTATGCAGGAGGAAAAGACGAGATTCTCCTGGGAAAATCACATCTGGAAATATATACGGAGTTTTTTAAAGTCAACATCAACTGACATTCATAAGACTATAATGTGGCAAACAATGTGAATGTTTTCGTATGCAAAACAGCATCTGGTTGGACAAAAATCTGTTTTCTGGAAAGAGAAATGCATGCACTAGCAGTCAAAAGTTTGGAATAATTACGTTTTATAATGTTTTTGAAAGAAGTCTCATCAAGGCTGCATTTATTTGATCAAAAATACAGTAAAAATTGTGAAATATTTTTACAATGTAAATCAGCTGTTTTCTATGTGAATATATAGTAAAGTGTAATTTATTCCTGTGATCAAAGCTGAATTTTCAGCATCATTACTCCAGTCTTCAGTGATCCTTCAGAAATCATTCTGATATGATGATTTGCTGCTCAAGAAACATTTATGATTATTATCAATGTTGAAAACAGTTCATATTTTCATGGAAACTGTGATACATTTTATTTTTCAGGATTATTTAATGAATATAAAGTTGTTTATTTGAAATAGAATCTTTTGTAACATTATAAGTCTTCACAGTCACTTTTGATCAATTTAATGCATCCTTGCTGAATAACCATATGAAGCAGCTCAGCTGTTTTCAACGTCATGATGAAACCAATACAAGTGTTTCTCTTCCTTTTTGACCTGAATAACCTTTAATATTCCTTTAAAAGCAAAAGCCTGCCATTATGAAGGAGACGTCACCAAAGAAAACTCCTCTCAGTTCCTCCGGAGACGAAGATCCAGGCCGACAATTCCATCTCAAACGACACAATGTCAACACTTCTTTTCTTGTGTTCCATTTTATTCATCCTTCTTTCAAATTATAATTTGATTCGGGTGGTACAAGAGCTTTGATATTAAAATTTTTAATAAAAGCCCTGATACTCGTGTACGGCGGCAGGATTTGGGGCCGATTTTCATCCTTCTATTTGTCATTATTATTATACTTCTTTTTTGTCCAGAGGCACAGCCTACACAGATCATTATTTCAGAAAAAAAAGACTATTGCCTTTTTTTCCCTTCACCCCCTCTCCAATAAATTCAATGTGTGTCTAAATTAATGCATTACAAGCCATGGGAGAGATATTAAAAAAATGATAAAAACTAATCCTTGATGTTGAGCCGGTGCGCGCCGCTCTGACCCTGAACACGCTCGTGTTATAGTGCTGAACATCGCTCGGATTACTCCATAATATTTCATTACACGCACAAAATCCACAGTCGTATATCTAGCACAGGTGTGTGGTTATTAATCACTGAGGTCCGTGAGTCCACAACGGCCGGCGAGAGAAAACAAGGACGCATGCATGAACCTGCACTGCATGCAGACGCGTTTAAAAACACTGCCGTCGGCACACACACAAATGCAGAAACGCAAGGTGATGATGGGAAATACGATCGTGCTTCTGATGACGCGCACGTGCACAAACCCACCAACAGGGAACGTTCTGGCAAGGTTCTCCCAAAGTTATGATCAAACGTTTTTCCAGTGAATGAATGTTCATTTAAAGTTATCTGGTCTTTAACAACTTTCTCAAAACGTTTTTTAAATGTTGCTACTTGTTTCAAAGAACATTCAAAAGTAACATTCCAGTAATGTTTGAAGAATGATACAATAGAATGTTCCCTTAAAGGGGTAGTTCACACAAAAATTAAAATTAGCCCATGATTTAATCACTCTCAAGCCATCCTAGGTGTATATGACTTTCGTCTTTCAGACCAACACAATTGGAGATATATTTAAAAATATCCTGGCTCTTCCAAGGTTTATAATGGCAGTGAATGGGAGGTGCAATTTTGAAGCCCAAAAAAATGCATCCATCCATCATAAAAGTAATCCATAATATCCATATTTAAAACTTCCAGCGGACAACCGTCCACATATTGCACAAGTCGACTAGCACCAAAAGAGTAACGTGTTGAAGGAGTATCGTAAGCTTAGACGCCTCTCACAGTTCACAAGCAAATAGGGCTGTGCAACAAACTCAAGCTCCTCTTCTCTTAAATCCAAATCCTCCTACATTTCTCTTTAAAAAATTTAGTTTTAGATTCTAATTCATGACCGGTGTTTTGTTTTTCTCTATCCTCCACGCTTCCGTGTTCGTCATTGCATCAGAGGTCACTCTTCCGCCGCAAATCAATGCGTATGGTCGTCTGCTGGAAGCTAGTTATTGTAGTTAGTAAAGTTTTAAATATGGATATTTTTATTACAAAAACGCATAGCTTTACTTCAGAAGGCCTTTATTAACCCCCTGGAGCCATATGGATTACTTGGATGGATGCATTTTTTACGCACCCCCTTCAATACCATTATAAAGCTTGGAAGAGCCAGGATATTCAAGTGTGTAGAGCTGAAACTCTATTGTAATTGTTAAAATTTCCAAGGATCAGCATTCTCCCCTAAAAGTGATAGGTCAGATCAAACCGTAAGTCGTAGAGACTTGAAACTTTGAGGGCTGGTTGTACTCACACCGTCTACAACGTCACCAAGACTCGCTCTGATTGGCCTGACGGGGGCGCTACAGCAGTCAAAAGTACTAAATCACCCATAACTCTTGAACCGTTAGGCGTAGGCTCAAGTGCCTTATATCGTTGGAATATTTTTGGGTATTTTGCGAACTATCCTGATTTTAGGCCCGATTGGAACCAAACCAATGCAGAAAGATTCTCTGGAGTCTGATTGTCACTAATTATCAATAACAAAGTTGAAATTTCGATTCACGGTCTCTAAGGGCCACTAAAGCATTAGAAGTGGGCGGAGCCACTTTTACTAAAATGCCTATAACTCGTGAACAGAATGAGATATTTTCACCAAACTTGGTACACCTATGTAAGAGCTCATTCTGTGGTCGTGTGAAAAAGGACACGGTGACTAGCCACTTGGTGGCGCTATAACATGAAAAAAAACTTAAAAATGGCTATAACTACACAACCCTAAGTCTGATTGACCTGAAAATTGGCATGCGGTGTCTTTATCCAACGTGCCATGACTACTTTTGAAGACATTCACATTTTTCGAAAAACGCGGCTGGTGGTTGCCAATGAAGTTTGAGCAGCTATCAGACAAGGTTAATGGAGGCCGATTGGAACAAAACTCACTGGGCCTGTTTGACTCGTGGCACTAGAGGACTGTGAGAAATTCAAAAGAAATTAGCCACTGGTGGGCGCCTTCGTGTTTTTCACATTTGTAAAGGATTGTGTATCGTGTGTTTTTTCGCACACACCCATGACTTTCATACCACATGGTAGAACTCCTCATTCTGAGCAACTTTGCCTGTAGGACCGCCACTGTCCATCGAATCGTTCGTTAAATATCTAGCGTTAGCGTCAGTTCTGGCAGGTCACGTCAGTCAAGCTTGCATCAGCTGACTCCCAGGTGACTTGCGTCTACCTATAGGAATACGATGCCTATTACGGCATCTATATATAAGCTCCTCAGTATTATCAGCAGCTATTGCATTTCTCAGGAGCAAATTACCCTCCTCCATCCCCAGCTCCTCCTCTCTTCAGTCAGGATTGGCCTTATTATTTCCCCTGAATCAGACTAATTCTCGAAAAATGTGTATGTTAAATCATTTAACGATATCTGTATGTTGGTCCTGTTCTGTTTACCCTGGGGGGTTTATTGCTGCTCTCCCTGCTCTTATCCATGCTAGGCTGCATGGAGGCGCAGGGAGTTCTTGCCCAGAACAGAACCATACCGCCAATACAAACTCTATGCATTATCTATCATATTTGACGATAGTGGTCCTGACAGAAATTGGAGATTATTTCAAAATTTTCGCATGGCCATTTTCCTGCCTGATTTGTGTAGAACTTCATGAAGTTGGTTGTGCATATGCGTTCACATGATTCTAAAGAAGCATGGAAACTTTTATGGGCCATAACTGGTGCAGTTACAAAGGTGAAAAAAAGCTTTAAAAACCATTGGCTCAAAATGGTCTTTTCCATCTATGATCTAAGTGATTACATGCTTGCTAAATAAAATATAATACCTTTTCACATGTATGCTTGAAGGCCTTAAAGCATTTGAACCCTGATAAACGCTGCTTGCAGCAATATTAAAATATATTTCTGATTGTGTTGGTCTGAAAGAAGATAGTCATATACACCTAGGATTGCTTGAAGGCGAGTAAATCGTGGGATAATTTTCATTTTGGGGTGAAGTATCCCTTTTAACTTTCGCATAGCCAAGAAAGAATGTTTTGAAACCTGTTCAGAGAACATAAAATAATAGGAACGTTGGCAAAACTTTTTAGACCTGCACTGCATGCAGACGCATTTCTGGCGTCGGCACGTACGCATCGCACAAATGCAAGGTGATGATGGGAAATCTGCTGGTGCTTCTGTTGACGGGTCGGTCTTCAGTGCAGGTTTGGCACGCTGTCAAACTCGTGGACAAGGACGCTTGCATGCATGCGGTTCAGCACATGTGCCTCCCTGCTGATGTGAACTATTTTCCTGCTTGCGAGTGTGAGTGTGTGTGTGTTGAAAAGGAAAACACACTGATGCCAATCCACCAGTATCTCTGATGACTTGCTAACTAGGGCAGCGATGCAATCTTAACCCTCACGTTGTGTTTCGATCATTTTGACCCACAGATTTTATTTTTCCTGAAAATGCTAGTTGCATTGGACCAAAACTTACTGACTTTGCTCACTCAGGTATAACAACTTCCCAAATGTTTTTTGGATAATTTTTGTTTAACTTTTGGGGTTTTCCCCTACCCTGTTAGGGACCTATCCCCTATTTTATCCCTTAGTTTTCCACATTATTATTATTTTTCTTCCTGAATGGGAGTCATTGGCAGCCCTATGAAAGGGAAATATGAGAAAATAGTGAAATTTGGCACAATTATAGAGATAGTAATGAATAGTGATTTGACCAATTTTGGAGTCTCTAGGACCAACTCTATAGCGCCACCACCAGTTCAAAAATTCACTTTTCTAAAGATTATGACTTTTGAACACTTTGTTCTAGAAAATGAAATTTTTCTACTCCTCCTTCATAATTTGTCCAATTTTGATTAAAATTGAATCAGATGATCTTTAGACCAAACCGCAAAGGAATAAATGAACAGATTTTTTTTTATTCATCTTTGATTAAAAGTTAACAAGGTCGAACCAAAATTGGTTCAGGAGCATCTCAGCCAAACTTTGAACAATCAAAACAAATATTGGTACGCTTCATAGGAATCATGATCTGCCAAATTTGAGAACAGTGCCTCCTACAGGTCATGAGATCTGAAAAATGGCTCTTTTTGCTCTAACTTTTGAACAGTTTGTCAGAAATGAAAAACTAATTTTGTCCAAAATTGGCTCAGATGATCTTTGGACAGAGCCGCACATAAATAACTGAATGGATTTTTAACATTTGCAACCGTTCTCAAGATATTCGTCTCTGAATGTGACCTTGCTTGTGTTTGTTGTCTTATGTTAGATAAACATAATATAAATATTGGATTCAATCTTTTTGTCAACTTTGTCATTTGGACTGACCATCATTACAGATCATCTCCAACTCTACGTCTGCTTCATTTTCACGCTCATCGCACGTCTTCGGATGTGTCTACATGTATCACCTCGCCATTTCTTGTTGGTCGATGGCCAATCGTTGTCTCACCTCACCCCCTGTTCCTCTTCCTTTCTCCCAATGGCTTCATTATCACATGCAAAGCAGACACAAAGACTCAAATCAACGTCTCACGCGGAGACAAACGCAAACCAGCGTATTCCTTTCTCTCTTCCTCACGACGATGTATGAAAGCGAGTTACGGTTAGAGAACCTCCACTTTAATGCCTCTTGTGAAAGTCTTCATGCACCAAAGCTGTGGTCGCGCTGGCAGAAGCTCGACGCTGGTAATTGTGCAGTAATGGGAGTCTTTGTCCTCCTTTAAACATCTTGTAACCGACTTGACAAAACGCCTACCTGCTAAACAGCGAACGCCTTCGCCTTTTGTTTCCGCACTTTGCAGGCGTGTCAGGAGATACTGAGGCTCAGAAAACAATTATATCTCAATATTCTTCAGCCTGTGCGCTCTTAAAAACAAAGCTTCTTTAATGGTTCCAACTTTTGGAATCTTTATTTTAAAGAGTGTAGATAATATTCACTCTATATCTTCATGATTATATTTTTTGTCAGTTAAAGCAAATGTTATTTTGACCACACAAGCCATTGTTACCAAGAACTTTGAATTAAAATTTTTAAATGCAAAAAAAATCATGAATTTACAGAGGAATTTTTAAATATGTTTATATATTTAAGTATAAAACATTTTGACTTCCGCAAAACTTTTTTGGAATGATTGAATCAGAGTTGTGAATCGATTCAATAGAACTGAATCATGGAAGTGAATCAAACTGTAATGTTGTTATTGCCGCTAAAGTTAAAATCTTATCATGTTTAATTGCCCAAAAAGCATTATTATATTAAAATTTAATATTTAATTGCCAGTCAAATTATCATAAATATATTCTGAATATACAGGAGTGTCTAGGACTCGTTTCAGTGTGACTGAAGCTCAGCTCTTTAAGAAACAGTGTTGATGTTCCAGTAACAAGATACTTTTACCAGCAAATAGTGCTGTGACAAAACACAACACAACACTGTATCCACACACACAGCTGAGAGGCGCGAGACGATCGTCAAACAAGATCCTCAGGATGAGAATGTGTCTCATAGTGAGTTGAGAAGTCCAGATGTCATTTCAATGAAACGGTTCAAAAAAATGTTTTAGATTCACAGTAACTCTAAATATTTCATTAAATTTAACGCTATAAAAAAACAACTTCACCCAAATAATATATATATGTATATATAAAATCAAAAATACGATACAAACAGTAAAATGGTGAAATATTTTTACAGTGTAAATCAGCTATTTTCTATGTGAATATACAGTAAAGTGTAATTTATTTCTGTGATCAAAGCTGAATTTTCAGCATCATTACTCCAGTCTTCAGTGTCACATGATCCTTCAGAAATCATTCTAATATGATGATTTGCTGCTCAATAAACAATTATGATTATTATCAGAGTTGAAAACAGTTGTGCTGCTTCAGATTTTTATGGAAACTCTGATACCATTCAAACATTTGTGGAAAGATAAAAAAAGAGAAAAGAAAATAAATCAATACTTTAATTCAGCAAGGATGCATTAAATTGATCAAAAGTGACAGTAAAGACATGTATAATGTTACAAAAGATTCTATTTAATAAATGTTTTAATAAATTCAAATAAATGCTGTTATTTTGAACTTTCTATCCATTAAAGAATCCTAAAAAATAAAATTTCCACAAAAATATGAACTGTTTTCAACATTGACAATAATCATAAATGTTTCTTTAGCAGCAAATCATCATATTAGAATGATTTCTGAAGGATCATGTGACACTGAAGACTGGAGTAATGATGCTGAAAATTCAGCTTTGATCACAGGAATAAATTACTTTAAAAAAAATCAATTATAAAATATAAACCTATACAGACATAAAATAAAATACAGACACACACACACACACATTATATATATATATATATAAACTCAATTGTAGCTAAAAATAACAGAAATACTAATAACAAATTCAGTTCAAGCTCTGCTTAATATAATCAGAGATATCAAAGTGAAACTTAGCAGATTTCACTGTTATGTTTTTACAGCTTCAAACACATTCAAAGCAGCTTCTCTCATGAGCGTGTTGCACACTTCATTTTGTAGGCTAGGAGTGTTGCTGGGAATATTTCCAAATTGATTCCCATTTAGACATTTTAATCTATTAGCATCTCTTCCCTCTTTGTCTGGAAGATGTAATGTGCAGGAAGCTTGAGCCAGCAAAACGAACAATTTAACATAACAGTATCATCCGTTACGCGACGTGTGCCGTGACTTTTGACATTTGAGTGAATACCAGCGAGGTGAAAACACACACACACACACACACACACACACACACACACACACACACACACACTGTGTTCAAAACCATCAGACTCCTGCAAAAGATCCAACAGAAGAGCAGAGGAGCTCTAGTAAACGGGCTGGTTTATTAAACCACTAGTGATGTGTTGAGACACGCACAGAATGAGAAATCTCTTATTTAAATGCTGCATTCTATTACTAATGATACAGGGATGATTAATCAGACGACATTTGGCCTTTTTGAGATCATTTGTGTTAGTCAATACCTTGGACAGTGAACTAAAGCTGCAGTTCCTGCTCATATACACTAAAACATGATCCTTCCAAGTTGTAAAAACAACATAGATTATATGTTTTATAAGAAAAAACAGTAGAATGTGGCGCTCGCAACGTCAAGGTCAAGGGTTTGAATACCAGTGAAGCAAAAACTGATCAAATGTATCTTGAATGCAACGCAAGTCACTTTAAATAATGCATAAATGTAAACATTAAATACTACTTCAGTTTTTCTACTTCTGCTTAATTCAATGTGTTACTTGCAGTTTTTTTGTAATTAATTGTGATATTTACTAGCAATTTCTGAGTGGAAATTGTTTCTATACCAATTTTTATAGTGCAATGAAGGGTTTTTTCTTATGCATGAGGTGAACCAGAATGCATTTACCCTGGTAAAATCAGTGTACCAGATGGTCTTGAGTGGCTTTTAAAAAACGGTTATATAAAAAACAATTACATTGTAAAAAAAAAAAAAAAAAAAAAAAAATGTAAGGCTGTAAATATAGATTATTGGATTTAAGATTTTACAATAAAATACTATTTCAGTTTTCTATGGAAGATTGTTATCACCACTAAATAAAAAAAAAAAATCTCAAAATTCTGACTTTTTTTCTAAATCGCATATTATAAAGTCAGAATTGCGAGATATAGAGATTTTTTTTCAGTTCTGACTTTATAACCCGTAATTGTGAATTTATATCTCGCAATTCTGTGAAAAAAAAGTCAGAATTGTGAGATAAAAAGTCGCAATTACCTTTTTTATTTTTTATTTCATAGCGGAAACAAGCTTCCATAGTTTTCTACTTCAAAATGTCACATGCTTATGAAATTCAGCAGCTTAGATTATATAATTTTTGTTATAATATTAATTTGTCTATTACTAAATACAAACGACATAAAATTACATAAAATTTGTGACTACTTTTTGATTACTTTTGATCCAACTGGTTTATATTTTGATTTGATTTGAATAGTATAATTTTTTACCATATTGATAAAAAAAAATAAAGAGAAAGAAAATGTATTCAATTTTTTTGTTGTCAACAAAATGAAGTGCAGGAAATATTATATTATGTCAGAGTTTCCCAAATTTATCAAAAGCTTAATTCATAAAATCATAAAAAAGTTAAATTATAAGAAATTTAAAAAAAAATTATATATATATATATATATATATATATATTCAACAAAACTTTTGAGAAAGGAACATTTAAAAGAAGAATTAGGGAGAATTGATGAATTCTGGATAATTTACTGCCATTTTGTGAATATTAAGTAGTCAGGTAATCAACATAAAAGTAACTGAAGTCTGATTATGAGTATTTTAAAATGTAATATTACAAGTATTTCTTTTTTTGGAATCTGATTACGTAATCCAGTTCATATATATATATATATATATATATATATATATACACTGGCCTCTGTGAAACCCCTAGCGGTCAAGCACTAACTAATTACTAACTAACTCTACAGAAATCAAATATATTCCCTCAAATACTGTCACAAGATCCTCCTCGTTTGGAGCAGTGCCTGTGAAGAAAGGATTCTGGAGCTCGACATCCCTGAGTCTGATTAAAGCCAGAGCCCGAGCGCGTCTGCTGGACGCGACACAGAGCGAGAGGGCCGATCTCTCGCCGCGCGGGGCAGCAGCTGGACAAGGCCGATCCTGGCACTCGCAGGAAGGTCTGATGTCGAGCCCAGTGCTTTCGTCTCGCTCGCTCTTGCTCTGGGGAGATCTGATTTACCTCCTCTGAAAAATACGCACATCTGTTCACTCGGGCAGCTGGTGGGCGGGCCGAGCTAATTGCTGCCACCTGATTGGGCAGTTAGCGCATAAATTAGAGTCAGATTGGTTCTGCGGTAAAGGTCGCGTTAGGGGAGACAGAAGCGGAGGTTAGTTGAGGAAATCTGGAGCTGTTCCTGAACAGACAGCAGCTTCTCGTCTGTTTTTCTCACCTCGCGCGCTTCATCAGTCACGCTGACGGGAGGTTTGATGAATAAAGTGGTCGCTGAGAAAGACCTTGGGCAGCTTTGCTTCAAGAGGGCTTGTAAACGCAGCCATCATTATTCATTTCTGTATTTTTAACTGAACTTCACATCTTTAAAAAATGTTGCTGAGAATGTGGCAATTTATATCACTTGCCTTGGTCTTATTTATTGATGAAGTAGACGTGCAATAAATAATGTAATGAACACAAGAAATCACTTGTTACTCTGGGCCTTCGCCGCAGCTGAAGTGATGTAGCGGCACCGCGCTTCAGACCTCACAGGTATTTATATTTAAAACTTCTGTCAACGGCTGTGCTCTAAATCATCTGAAATGATGCTAACACCAAACACTAGCCAGCCATGACTCTTTTATGTGCATTCTGAGTTTTGTCCTTATCTGTCATCTCATTGGTCTATAATCCTGTTCCACATGACTATAGAGTGCATTAGTGATCACTTCTTCAGTTCTGGGAGATTTTTTCCCCATTTATTTCTCATTCATAAAAGTCTTGATTAAAGCATTATAAGCCATGAACTGAGCTAACCAGCTACACTCGAAAAAATTCTGGGATAAAAACAACCTCAAGTTGGGTTGAAAATGGACAAACCCAGCGATTTGGTTGTTAAATGTTTGCCCAACGTGCTGGGTAGTTTTATTTAACTCAACTTTTGTTTAAAAATGACTATATGGCTGGCTTAAAATGAACCCAAAATAGGTTGGAAATTAAAAATCAGACACATAATTACTAGAGGCAACAATAATAATCAAAAGGTGAACATTTATTAATAAGCAATTTTTAAAAATTGGGTTAAAACAACCCATTTGGTGGGTTAAAACATCCCATTCGCTGGGTTAAAAAATATTACATTCGCTGGGTTAAAACGTCCCATTCGCTGGGTTAAAAAAAAAATATTACATTCGCTGGGTTAAAAACGTCCCATTCGCTGGGTTAAAACGTCCCATTCGCTGGGTTAAAATGTCCCATTCGCTGGGTTAAAAAATATTACATTCGCTGGGTTAAAACGTCCCATTCGCTGGGTTAAAAATATCCTATTCACTGGGTTAAAAACGTCCCATTCGCTGGGTTAAAAACATTACATTCGCTGGGTTAAAACGTCCCATACGCTGGGTTAAAAACATTACATTCACTGGGTTAAAACGTCCCATTCGCTGGGTTAAAAACATCCCATTCACTGGGTTAAAACGTCCCATACGCTGGGTTAAAAATATCCTATTCACTGGGTTAAAACGTCCCATTCGCTGGGTTAAAAATATCCTATTCACTGGGTTAAAAACGTCCCATTCGCTGGGTTAAAAACATCCCATTCACTGGGTTAAAACGTCCCATACGCTGGGTTAAAAACATTACATTCACTGGGTTAAAAACATCCCATTTGCTGGGTTAAAAACATTACATTCACTGGGTTATAAACATCCCATTCACTGGTTTAAAACGTCCCATTCGCTGGGTTAAAACGTCCCATTCGCTGGGTTAAAACATCCCATTCGCTGGGTTAAAAACATCCCATTCACTGGGTTAAAAACATTACATTCACTGGGTTAAAAACATCCCATTCGCTGGGTTAAAAACATCCCATTCGCTGGGTTAAAACATCCCATTCGCTGGGTTAAAAACATCCCATTCGCTGGGTTAAAAACATCCCATTCGCTGGGTTAAAACATCCCATTCGCTGGGTTAAAACATCCCATTCGCTGGGTTAAAAACATCCCATTCGCTGGGTTAAAACATCCCATTCGCTGGGTTAAAAACATCCCATTCGCTGGGTTAAAAACATCCCATTCACTGGGTTAAAAACATTACATTCACTGGGTTAAAAACATCCCATTCGCTGGGTTAAAAACATCCCATTCACTGGGTTAAAACATCCCATTCGCTGGGTTTAAAAACGTCCCATTTGCTAGGTTAAAACATCCTATTCACTGGGTTAAAAACAATCCATTCGCTGGGTTAAAATATCCCATTTGCTGGGTTAAAAACATCCCATTCGCTGGGTTAAAAACATCCCATTCACTGGGTTAAAATATCCCATTTGCTGGGTTAAAAACATCCCATTCGCTGGGTTAAAAACATCCCATTCACTGGGTTAAAACATCCCATTCGCTGGGTTAAAAACATCCCATTCACTGGGTTAAAAACATTACATTCACTGGGTTAAAAACATCCCATTCGCTGGGTTAAAAACATCCCATTCACTGGGTTAAAACATCCCATTCGCTGGGTTTAAAAACGTCCCATTTGCTAGGTTAAAACATCCTATTCACTGGGTTAAAAACAATCCATTCGCTGGGTTAAAATATCCCATTTGCTGGGTTAAAAACATCCCATTCGCTGGGTTAAAAACATCCCATTCGCTGGGTTAAAACATCCCATTCGCTGGGTTAAAAACATCCCATTCACTGGGTTAAAACATTACATTCACTGGGTTAAAAATATCCCATTCGCTGGGTTAAAAACATCCCATTCACTGGGTTAAAACATCCCATTCGCTGGGTTTAAAAACGTCCCATTTGCTAGGTTAAAACATCCTATTCACTGGGTTAAAAACAATCCATTTGCTGGGGTTAAAACAAACCATTCGCTTTGTTAAAAATTAGTCCATTTTCAGCCGAACATGGGTTGTTTTTAACCCAGCATTTTTTAGAGTGTAGATTAACAACCTTGTAGCTTACACTAAGGGTATCTTAAAAGGTTTACAAGTTAATGTTAAAAATAACTTTCCCTATGGAGAATTTTGGACAGTTTTTACTTCCGGAACTGACTGTTGCACTCAATATAGAGCACAACAGTGACCATGATTCACTGCGTACGATGTAATCGAGTCTCTCAACACTCTCATAATAAAAATCTCACAATAAAACTATCGATTTTAAGGCCATTCATTATAAGAATAAAAATATTAAAAAATTTGTATAAATACTTAAATAGAATAGAAAAATATATTTAAATATCCTTTGTACAAATTTTATAATTTTTTATTATATTAATAATAAATGGCTTTTTATTGTACATCATTGCAGCTGATTCGATTACGTCATCAACGATGCTTTATGAGTGGTTCGTTTATGAATGAATTTAAGTGACCGCGGTCACGATTGCGCTCTTACGCATCAGCTAATGGCTTTCAGAGTGGACAGATGAATTACTTGTCGCAGGAATCGTGTCGCGCCTGGTTAGGACGCGGTTTAAGTGAGACAAATCCACATAAAGACTTAACTGCTGCGTCAATATGAAAACCACAGTGCAGGGCTTCCCCAATAATTCACTTTAATTGCAGGCTTCACTCAACCGAGATCTGTTTATTCACTGCATTCATTAACCTCAAGACACTGTCAATCAGACGACACATCATCATTAGTGAATAACACTAAAACCACAAAACACACCAGTCTAAGATCCAGCAAAACAGTGATGTCAATAAGGAATTACTGCTTTTTTAATGAATGCATAATAACAACACACACAAACACATGCCTCTTTAGTACAGCCTTAAATCATATCATCGTCATTCAACCCCGCTATCAAATAACATTCAGCTTCCATCACCTGTCAATCAAAGCGTGCAAAACAGCATAAAAAGACAAACCCTTCTGATAGACTACTGTGAAAAAAAAACATGACTACATTAAGCACTGCTCTTTAATAGGAACACAATATCCTCTTATCATATCAATCATCAAAGATTAGACATTAAATTCTGAAATAAAGGCAGCACTCAGGCTGGAGTCAGTAATACGATTGCTTTTATCATTAATATGATGGATTACACAAGTAAGCGGGTGGGGTTTGAACGGAGTGGGTGAGAAGAACCTCCTGCTGGTGCAACTTTTTTTTTTAAATACATGCAGCTTTGTAAATTGGATCCATTTATTAGGAGCGGATAAGACAGCATTCATTTCACAACGCACTAACACACCGTTCCACTGAGCACACTTATGACATGTGACGGGCCTCGCAAACCAGCTTAAAATACGTGCAGTTCGAAGACATTTTATATGCACAGTTGCATTGAGGGAACAAACATCAAGAGATGGATTTTACAGCCTTTCGACATGCGCTGCCATAAAAACGTAAAATATGCTTTAATAATCACTCAGTGCATGAGGTATGGATCTTTGATCCCTAAAAATGAGTCACATTAAAAAAATGAGATTATATTGGACAAATGTGGAGAAGAGAATAGAGACATTAATAAAGCAGACCCGTGCAAGCATAAAAGATTTGAGCCATATTTCTTCGCTCTGTCTGCAAGAGTGTGATACATGACTGCGATTTACTGTTGGGTCATTATGACATGATCACACTTACAGAAGGAGGTAATGGGATCATCAATAAGATGGCGGTCGCCTTATAAAAATGCCCCTAATAAACTGCACATGCCCAACCCCAAAAACCGGCCTTCGCCTCTGTTTTTGAGACTGTGAGTGTGTGATTGTGTGTTTGGCTCCTCAGTGAATAAGTGTTTGACAAGCAGAGGAAAGCGTATCCTTTTCAAGATATAAATGCTTTTAAGTCAAGTTGTCAGAAAGATGTTTTTTTTTTGTTAACATCAGATGACGAAACTTCATCATAAAATGTTTTATTTCAGGTCACCCATCAAAAAGCTGTTTTGCCATTCTTCTCAAAAAGAATGGTGTTATTATCAGCAGCAGCGTGATTTTATTTCATTTCTAAACAGCTGCCGGAAACCGTTCTCCAGCTTGATGCATGAAGGTGAAAATGAAATATATATAGAAGATATTCTTCACATCAGGCCACTGCAAAGCCAGTCAGATGAGTGCGCTCTAAAAAAAAAAAAAATGCTGGGTTAATGGACAAAATGGACAAACCCGATCATTGGGTTAAATTTTTTAATTCAATTTTTAACCCATTGGCTGGGTTTGTGCATATCTGACCCAAATTTGGATTGAAACAACCCAGCATTTTCTCACACAGCCTGTTTATGAGAGACTTGTATTATATATTATACTGTGAGACATGATTCTGCATAAGAATGTGATCAGAAAAATTATATTTTATATTGATACTGTGCATATGGCATCGATTTAAATTGCTTCCAAGAGAGATTCACAACACACATGCACTTTACAGTACATGAACTCTGTGCAATAAAAATATGAATATTTAAAAACATCACATTCTTAAAAATAAAGATTCCAATTTCGCAGGATCATTTTTTGGTTGTGTGATTATTTTTTGTTTTGAAGAACCTTTTGTGCAATGGAAAGGTTATCATGCAACCATCGATGCAAATTAAGAAAGTTTATTTTTAAGAGCTTAAGTGAACTACATCCTCAGAATATTAAAGTTATGATGAGATTTTTTTAATGATCTGACTGCATTTCAGCTGAAATCAATGCAATGTGTGTTTTTTTTTTTTGTGTTTTTTTAAAAGAAAAGCGCAAAAACAACACATTCACGATTCGGAAAGTATCACATTACGCTTCATCTCCAAGTTTGAATCACATCTGTCACATCTACAGATGCTTCACTCACAGAAACGAGCTTCATACCTTTCTCAGAATCCATTGGATGAGCAGCAGAACGCTCCAGCAGAGCAGCCTCATCTCGACCTCCAGGAGAACACTAGTCCCGTTGAGCAAACATATACCGGACACAAATCACCAACCAAAAACCATCCGAGGGGAAAGAGCTCGAGGCAGGTGCTTTAGCAGACTGTAACAATAAGCCAGCGCTCTCGGAGTTATTAAGGCGGCTCAGCTCTCGGAGTCCTTGTCATTAGTGAAGTGCACATCCATTCGCGGGTTTCGGGTGTTACGGAGGTGAAAAGTTGGTTGTGGGAACGGTGGCAACTTCTGCTGTCAGCTGGCGTTCGCACCTAATGCCCTCATTACCGCGCCCGTTTGGTGTTTAAAAAAGAAACTGTGTTGCGTTCTCTCTCACTCGAAAGCGCACGCCCAGTGTAGATTTTGCGTCTTGTTCTTTTCGTTCTCTCTCTCTCTCTCTCGTGTGCGCGCGCGCGCTTAACAGCTGAACGTGTGAATATCGATTCCAAAAGCCAACAGGTCAACCAACCTCCCGTGCGTCTTTTATCATAAGTGCGCGCGGGTGCCAAAAGTTGCATTCAGTAAAAAAGTTTTCCTAAGCTCAGCGTGTCACAGACGTGATTGTTCCAATTTGGCTGGAAAGCGATGTACAAAGAGCATGAAAGAGTTTACAGCATGTAACAAATCTTCCCGAAGGCGATTTTAATTTTGAATGGCTTTAAAGTGCATCTTGTCTCACAGCTGCTCGCGCTGTTAAAATATGAAACGCGCAATCTGTGCCGTGAGCGCGAGACGCGTTCCGTTTGGAATAAATATTAGGCTAGTTTTCTTTTTCTTATCAATATGACATCATTGAAAGCATCGCTTACGCATAAACACATAAAAACGCACATGGAGAGACTGAGAGAGAATCTGAAGTAGGGCGAGCTTTTTTTCTTTCTGCCATTTTTTTTTCCACCTGAATGCATGCAATCTTGCAGGGATTGGAGAGGAAATAAAGCGGTGTATAGTAGCCTATAACGCAGACTAACAATTCAGAAACGCCTCAAAGTTCATGTCCATGTTGCACATCTGATAGATGCATATCATATGCAACCACTGAAGCCCATCATCGCCCCCTTGCGAATGACTGACGGACGACATCTGAGTGTCGACTTGCAATTAAAGGGTTAGTTCAACCAAAAATGAAAATTCTGTCATTAATTACACATCCCCATGTCGTTCCACACCTTTGTTCATCTTAAGAACACAAATTAAGATATTTTTGATGAAATCTGAGAGGTTTTTTTGATTCTTTATTCAAAGCAATGGAATTCAAGGTCCAGAAAAGTAGTAAAAACATCGTTAAAATAGTCAACGTGATGACAGTGGTTCAACCTTAATGTTATGAAGCGACGGGAATACTTTTTGTGCGCAAAAACAAAACAAAAATAACAAGTTTATTCAACAAATTCATCTCTCCCGGTCGTTCTGCTATGTTATTTACGTTGCGTGTTTACGTCCGAACGCTGGCCGGTTCTGGTCACGTGATCAGCACGACGCATGCGTGTGATGCTGACGCAGGAGCCGGCCAATAATGAGCCAGCGTTCTGACTAGAACCTGCTGCAATGTAAATAGCGTAGCAGGGGAGACACTAATTTGTTGAATAAAGTCATTTTTGCGCACAAAATGTATTCTCGTCGCTTCATAACATTAAGGTTGAATCACTGTCCGTCACATGACTATTTTAACGATGTTTTTACTACTTTTCTGGACCTTGAATGTGGTCATTTAGTTGCTTTCAATTGAGGATAAAAAATATCTCTCAGATTTCATCTTAATTTGTGTTCCAAAGACGAACGAAGGACTTACAAATGACATGAGGGTGAGTAATTAATGACAGAATTTTAATTTTTGTGTGAACTATCCCTTTAAATGATCACACGACTATGCATAATTGTGAGATAAAATGATTGATGGAAGAACTGCAAAGAGATAGCCGACTAAAATATGCATTTAAGCAGAATGCAACCAACGCCTTCCCTCACTGACAAGAACAAGAACACCAAGAAGGTGAAAATCGTCCACACTTCCACAGTTTTAGCACATTTTCTAAGTAAATTGCCTTCATGGATACATATTTTTTGGAGCATCGAAATGAATGTTCCGTTGGTTTCGTTTCCATTGCGATCCAGCGGCTCGTGCAGTATTGAAGTTGGCAGGTGAATTTGGCGGGCTGCTAAAGCGCGCGCTTTCTATTTCTCAGAGAACTACGCCGCGCGCTTTTGCACAAATGAATGAACATGCCCGGGGAAAATGAGCGCAATTTTCTCATATATTCACTCATCTTTCCACTTTGCTCTCTTCTTCTCTGCAAATCAACGCACTCATTCTGGAAGGACATGATGAGAGAGTTCGCCTCTATCACACGGTCCGTAAAATATACGAACAGACAAATACTGAGGAGCAGAACATTTCTGACACAACCGATCATCATAACAGTCCACGTCATCATGCAAAACAATCGCTCTATTGATTTTTTTTTTTTCTTTTAAATGTAGAGCCAGCAATAGAATAACTGTGAACAAAAGCAAACATACAGTTTTTAATCATAGTTTTTCTGCTCTTTGAATAGCATTGGCACTTTAAATCTAAAGGACCAGAATAACTCATTTTCTAATGTCAATAACAGTAGAAGGTCAAGTGTGTACAGGTCAAGCTTTAAGATCCCAAAGTAAAGTTTAAGATAAGCCTTTAAACTTCATTCGACCTCCTGAAATGAGATTGTTAATCTAAATAATCAATCCACCACCATTACCATACACTAACCCCAGCTAACAAAAATGTTATAAGAACGTTCTTTGCTAATGTTCCCGTTAAGGTATGAAAATGTTCTCAAAATGTCAATTTTTAAAAATGTTTAAAACATTTTTTCTTAGTTGTGTGAACGTTAAAGGAACATTCCATTTTATCATTCTTCAAACGTTATGGGAACGTTACTTTTGAATGTTCTCTGAACGTTCTGAAACTAGTAACATTTAAAAATGCAAGATAAACATCCAACTAAAACATAAAAAATGCTCCATTTCGGAGCCCCGCACATGACATGAGGGCAAAAATATGTATATCGTGGCTGCGAATTAACAAATCGTTCCCGCGACTTACTAATACGTCAGCACATTTTACTAACTCGTCCCCATTTTTATTAAATCGTGCAAATGATATAATAATTTGTTCCCTCGTTTTACTAAATCGTGGCCATGTTGTACCAGTTCGCTCCCTCGTTTTGATTTGCGCATGAAAACAAGGAACAAATTGCGCACTATTTAGTAAAACGAGGGAACGAATTAGTAAAACATGCTGACGTATTAGTAAGTCCTGGGAACGATTTGTTAAAACAAGGGAGCGAATTAGTACAACATGGCCGTGATTTACTAAAAACGAGGGAACAGTTTATTATATTGAGCATATGATTTAGTAAAACGAGGGAATGAATTAATAAAACGTGCTGATGTATTAGTAAGTAATGGGAACGATTTGTTAAAACAAGGGAGCGAATTAGTAACATGGCCACGATTTAATAAAAAGAGGGAACAAATTATATTGTGCGCACGATTTAACAAAACAAGAAAACGAATTAGTAAAATGTGCTGACATATTAGTAAGTCGTGGGAACGATTTGTTAAAACGAGGGAGCGAATTAGTAACATGGCCACGATTTAATAAAAAGAGGGAACAAATTATATTGTGCGCACGATTTAACAAAACAAGAAAACGAATTAGTAAAATGTGCTGACATATTAGTAAGTCGTGGGAACGATTTGTTAAAACGAGGGAGCGAATTATTATATCGTGCACCAGTTAAGTAAAACGAGGGAACGAATTATATTGTGCACACAATGTACTAAAACGAGGGAACGAATTAATAAAACGTGCTGATATATTAGTAAGTCGTGGAAACGATTTGTTAAAATGAGGGAGCAAATTAGTACAACATGGCCACGATTTACTAAAACGAGGGAACGAATTATTATGTTATGTGCACAATATAATAATTCATTCCCTCTTTTTACTAAATTGTGCGCACGATGTAATAATTTGTTCCCTTGTTTTACAAGATTTACTTAAAACAAGGGAACAGTTTATATTGTGAGCATGACTAGTAAAACGAGGGATAATTAGTATATCATGGCCACAATTTACTAAAACGAGAGAACGAGTTCTTAATTCGTGGCCACGATATATATATTTTCGTCTACATGTCATGTGCAGGGCTCTGTACTAAATAACGTTTTTGTGCTAATGTTTTGAGAAAATTACGACCAGATAACTTTCTATTTTCATTAGGGGAAAGTGGGGTGAGTTGTGCCACTTTTTACTCAAAGTGACTTTAAAGTGAGGCCATGGCAGTAATGCCTTCAACTTAAGAATGTACATATATTTCAGGATGTGGTGCATGCCTGAGAACAATAACTTTGGATCTGAAATAAATTGTTTCAGAAATATAGCTTTTGGAAAAAAAGTGGTCTTGTGGCACAACTTACCCCTGGTGCGGGGTAAGTTGTGCCTTTGGGGAGAATACGTAGGGGTAATTTGTGCCAGTCATTTCTGAAGTAAAACAGAACATTTTAATGATATGAACTGTAATGCTATATGAAAGCAAGACAAATTCAATACAAAATTACTCATTTAAGGTTTATTTAGATATTGTCACCCTATTAAACTGTTGGAATAGGCTAAGTCATATTTTGTAGTTTTTGGGAAAACACAAAAACTTAAATACACATTATATGATATTTGTGAATCATTTCAGGCAAAAAGGCTTTGGCAATAGATGCCTGTTGACATACATAGAACGCTGTCTGTCAATTATAAGAATAACATATAAGAATATGCCACGTTCCAAATTATTATGCAAGTGACATATCAGTAAGATTTCAGTAGAATAAATGCTCTAAATCACTCATTCGATAATCTCCATTCAGTTTTTACACAATATTAGTTGTTTTCATGCCTTTTGCACAACATTGGACCATTTCATGATTTTCATCTTCAGAAAGTGCGTTTTATAAATGTGTGGCATGATGGGTTTTGGTCTAAACTCAAGAATGTCACATAGTTTAACTGCTAAAATGTAAGAGTACAATGAACAATTACAAATTAATAATATGTTGAAAATAATCATACGTGGGGGTGAGTTGTGCCACTGGCACAACTTAACCCAGGCCCTCTGGCACAAATCACCCCGGATCCACAAGTTTGAAAAACTAGCATGATCCAGTAGTTAAGAGCTAACATCATGTTAACTGTATAGACTCATTGTGTAGCCTGCTAAAGCACTAAAACGTGTGAAATGTTTTACAAACTTGTCTAAAATTGTTCAGACACTACAATCAAAAAACCTTGATCATAGAAATTTTACTTTGTACAGTTTTTTTTAGCTAAAATGTGCTTTCCTCTCATGCCATGTGTCTCTCTTCTTTGGAGGATGAGTAAAATGGATGGCTTTTCAAAATTATGTGGTCACATGACCAATTTCTTCTATGGTTTTCCAGAAACAATGGGTGGAACTACTTCCCCCCGGCACAAATCACCCCACTCTCCCCTACTTGAAGAAAGAGAGATCCTTGCCAGAACGTCCTGAGAACGTTCCCTGTTAGCTGGAACAGCTTTAAGAATATTATAGATATAAATAAATAATAATGTGTCAAGCAAAAAAAAGTTCATTTAATTGAACAACTGAACATCCATGCATGTATTGACTTATTTACAGTTAGTGCAGTGCTGAAGGTGCTTAGATTCTGTCGTCTGTTAATAGAAAATTACACTCTGGTAAAGATTCTTTGTTTAGACTTCCACTGTCGCCAGCAGAGAGAAAGCAACAAACAGTAAATCACAATGACAAAGCTAAATTGCTAATTACATCAGCACAATTTAAGAACAGAACAAGCCAGATTCACTTTAGAAGAACACAAATCAGAGAGTGTGTCCTTAAAATCTATAGCCCACCTGTCAAATAACCAAGATTGCTAGGTTTTTTTATATATATATCTTGCTGAGAACTGTGCAAAATTTTGGTTTGCAGTTGTTGTACCTAGAGAAAGAAACACACCCGAAATTTTGAACGATGTAAATGAATTTTTAAAGGCGAATCCTTGATAAACATTAATGTTCTTTATACCTGAAGTGAAATAAAATGAATGGTTTTGTGATTCTGCACACCGGCTCAGTTTTGATGAGAAACTTACATTAGCATTTTGCTGACCTTTAACTTATGATAATATAAACTATCAGCATTATCGATTAGGAAAGAGAACAACACTGCAAGTTGTTGGATACTTCATTTCATTTGTTTGCAGAATAAAAACTGTTTAATATCAAAGGGCCTTCCTGTTTACACTTTCCTCCGGGCTGTTATTGGACAAACGGTGAGTTTAGAGTCACATAATCAAGTTCCAGCAAGAATTTTCTTGTGTTTCAACATTTCCCAGGTGAAGATATATGTATTTAAAGATATAAAAGAAATATGAGACAGACTACAAAACAAAAGGCTCCACTTACACCTGCTTAACATCCAAAAGTTTCATGAACGATGTATAAATGGGTCATTGATGAAATTATTTTTTTATTATTACAGTTTTAGTATTTTAGTCCATCAAGTAAAACTAAATGAAGACAATAAATGTTTTATATATAGGGGTCATTGATGAATAAGGTTTTTAAAAGTGTAAAAACACCTAATGGAGATGTAATTAATTTTGAAGTTTAATTAAGTGTTAAAAATGAGATTATGTGGTTTTTATAATGAATTAACACTGTTTTTGTCATTTTTTACAAGATTTGGTTTAACCAAAATTTCGGTTTTACCGAATGATGATATTTTCAAACAGTGCTAACAGGCTGATATCTAGCAAAAGGACAATCAAACATTTTATATTTAGTACAAGATTTTAAAACATTTTCCATGTTTTATAGCGGTTGCACCGAATGACCTGATGTTTGAACAAGAGAAAACATGAATTTTTCAAATAGTTAAAAGAGAGTTAGTCACTTTGCTTCACGACCATGTGGTCCTTTGCAGGTGTCTGAATGATGTCACATCCTGTCACATGATACTGACCACATGACTTGATCAAAAATGGTCCCTTTATATTGGTTACTCGGAATGACATCAATGAAATTAATTTTTCCGGACATTCTTTCTCATAACAAAGCAACGACTTCATAATTTTAATACCATTTTGCACTATGTTGATATATGATGATATAAAATCATGCCAGAATAAAAAATATATACATTTATTACATTTTAAGATATTTTATTCAAAAATTAAATGGCTGTATTTGACGGTTAAACCGAATGACCTTTTGACACTTCAAAATCGTTAAAATACCGATAGCAAAAGATATTCTGATTCAAGATTACACAGAACATGACTTTAACACAATAATAATGTGCACTGATAAATAATTTAGAAAAATGTCAATTTGACTACATGGTGACTTTAAGCATCGCCCCTTAAATGCAACTGTAAAGAAAACACTATCCGATTGAAAAATCTGGAAAAGCCCAAACACATACATGCACAAGATTTCATGTATATATTCTGCACGTATGTGTTTGTGTTTGCTAGAATGTGTGTCTCCAGGCTCTGCGGCATTCCCATGATGAGGTGACACCGGCCACACATCTCTAACGAGAGCTTTTGTTTGTGTAAAACCCTCATTTCCCCCGCTGGCCATGTGTGTTTCTTGTGTGTATTCATCCTGCTACTGCCGACTAATATGATTGGGGAGCCTGTCATATAGTTGTGTTTGTTCAGATGGATTCAGCGGTGTGCAGTACTGCAGGTCTGGGATGTTTAGAGGAATTATGATTATATCTTTGTCATTTTAATGCAATTCAGGCCGATATCTCACTGGCTGAGAGACAGACATGTAATGGGTGTCAGGTAGAAGTAGAGGAATGAGATTATATTATATCGCGCTGACAGGAGAGAGAAGTGATTTCTGCACAATTTTTTCTCATTAATCGGTGATACTTCCATGTGTTTCAGAGCGAATCTTCAAGAAGCAGAGCTTCACATAATGGAGACCTCATGATGGATCCTTGGGCAATCATTATGATATATATGTATTATATGTGTGTGTTTGTGTGTGTGTGTGAATATATATATATATATATATATATATATACACACCATGTTCCATTATATCATGTGGTATATTATTTATAAAATTACTAAAAGTATATATAATATTTTATATATATATTGTGTATAATAAAAAGTTATAATACAAAATAATATAATTAATATAAGTGATAATAAAAGTAACATATTAAATACCATATATAATTAAAATAATATATTTAAAGATTTTGCCCAGCCACTCTTTTATATAAATTTTAATAATATACATATATTTTATAACATATAACATACTTTTATTCATCAAGAAACTGATCAAAAGTGACAGTAAAGACTTTTATAATGTTACAAAAGATTCTATTTCAAATAAAAGCTGTTCTTTTGAACTTTCTATTCATCAAAATCCTGAAAAATAAAATGTATGACTTTTTCCATAAAAATATGAGCTGTTTTCAACATTGATAATAATCATAAATGTTTCTTGAGCATCAAATCATCATATCAGAATGATTTCTGAAGGATCATGTGACACTGAAGACTGGAGTAATGATGCTGAAAATTCAGCTTTGATCACAGGAATAAATTACACTTTAGTATATATTCACATAGAAAACAGCTGATTTACATTGTAAAAATATTTCACAATTTTTACTGTATTTTTGATCAAATAAATGGAGCCTTGATGAGCAGAAGAGACTCTTTAAAAATATTGAAACATCTTACTGACCCCAAACATAGGCCTATATCATTCTAACACACAATGATGTTTGGAATAATAATATTAAAATTTATTATTATTTTACCCTTATTTAACAAAGCAACATTTTGGGGGGATTTTGTATTTTTGAAGGAAGGTGAACAATTAGAAAGCTGAAAATTCAGCTTTGATCACAGGAATAAATTACACTTTACTGTATATTCACATAGAAAACAGCTGTTTTACATTATAATAATAATAATTCACAATTTTACTGTATTTTTGATCATATAAATGCAGCTTTGGTGAGCAGAAGAGACTCTTTAAAAATATTAAAACATCTTACTGACCCCAAACATAGGCCTATATCATTCTAACACACAATGATGATGTTTGGAATAATAATATTAAAATTTATTATTATTTTACCCTTATTTAACAAAGCATATCATTTAAGAACATTTTGGCAGGATTTTGTATTTTTGAAGGAAGGTGAACAATTAGAAAGCTGAAAATTCAGCTTTGATCACAGGAATAAATTACACTTTAGTATATATTCACATAGAAAACAGCTGATTTACATTATAATAATATTTCACAATTTTTACTGTATTTTTGATCATATAAATGCAGCTTTGGTGAGCAGAAGAGACTTCTTTCACAAACATTAAAAAAAAACCTTTACAAACCCCAATCTTTTGACTGCAACTTTCCTTGAATTATATGATTAAAGTGATTTCCATCAGTGACCTTTTACAAGTCCTCAGATGAGTGCGTGTCATGGGGTTTTTGACCGAGCCTCTGTTGTGCCTCTGCTGGATTCATAGCACAGTATTTTTAAGTAACTATAGTTATAAATGACCAAAAATAATCTGGCAGCTCAGCGGTACGCTGGCCTGTCAGACCTCCACTTCTCCCCATCTGTCTTGGCTTCCCCCCCACCTCATTAGGATTCATATCCCAGAAAGGTGACTCTTCCAGCGGGCACGGTGACAGCCGGGTCCCCCTCCCCTTCCCTGGTTCAGCTGCCTGCAGGCAGAAACAGTGACAGGTAGCAGCGAGCTCTCTGGGGGGCGAGAGAGAGAGAGCGTCGACATCAGCGATGAGCAGGATCATCAAGTCAAAGATGCTCCCTACAGATAGCAGGCGTGCTGAGATTTCCACCAGAGACCGTCTCCGCCACGAATCACCATCATCTCACACTCGCTTCCACCGAATCTCAGTCGGACACTTGACTTGTGCTCCTCACACCGCCGTCTCATCGCTGGACTCCACACGGGGGCAAAAAACACAGTTTTACAACCACAACCATAAAAACCCACAGAATAGAGGTTGGGCAGAACACACACACACACACAGAGGAGTCCTGGAGTCTCTACACTGATTGTAACCTTTGTAAAAGTTTAATGCAGCAGGCGCTGGAGTATTCTGGTTTTCTCCAGGGAAGAAAGCACTAGTCGTCCCTCGGTGGACGTTAGTCATGTTAGACACCTCATGTAATCTGACACTAATGAACTGGAGGCTGTGAGGTGTTCACCTTCTTTCTCAACATGGAAGTAAGCTTTTTTTGTGAATGTGAACTATATATTTTGTAGACGGTCTGCTAAATATCTGCTAACACTTTTTTGTGTTGCTCCACAACACTCTACTGACCACTTATTTAACGAACCAGAACAGTCTCCTGATACTCTAATGAGACTTAGTTGACATGTAAAGTGAACAATCAAAATAAAGGGTTACACTTTATCTTAAGGTGTTTTTGTTACACTGTAATTAGACATTTAAGTACTGAGTACACTAAAAAATGCCCCAGTTGGGTTGAAAATGGACAATCCTAGTGATTGGGTTAAATGTTTGTCCAACGTGCTGGGTGGTTTTATTTAACCCAACTAATTCGCTGGGTTAAAACAACCCATTTGTTGGGTTAAAACAACCCATTCGTTGGGTTAAAACATCTCATTCGCTGGGTTAAAACAACCCATTTGTTGGGTTAAAACAACCCATTCGCTGGGTTAAAACAACCCATTCGTTGGGTTAAAACATCTCATTCGTTGGGTTAAAACATCTCATTAGTTGGGTTAAAACAACCCATTCCTTGGGTTAAAACAACCCATTCGCTGGGTTAAAACAACCCATTGGCTGGGTTAAAACAACCCATTCAGTGGGTTAAAACATCTCATTCGTTGGGTTAAAACAACCCATTCACTGGGTTAAAACAACCCATTCGTTGGGTTAAAACAACCCATTCGTTGGGTTAAAACATCTCATTCGTTGGGTTAAAACAACCCATTCCTTGGGTTAAAACAACCCATTCATTGGGTTAAAGCATCCCATTCGTTGGGTTAAAACATCCCATTCGCTGGGTTAAAACATCCCATTCGCTGGGTTAAAACAACCCATTCGCTGGGTTAAAACAACCCATTTGTTGGGTTAAAACATCCCATTCGCTGGGTTAAAACATCTCATTCGTTGGGTTAAAACATCCCATTCACTGGGTTAAAACAACCCATTCCTTGGGTTAAAACAACCCATTCCTTGGGTTAAAACAACCCATTTGTTGGGTTAAAACAACCCATTTGCTGGGTTAAAACATCTCATTCGTTGGGTTAAAACAACCCATTCGTTGAGTTAAAACATCTCATTCGTTGGGTTAAAACAACCCATTCGCTGGGTTAAAACAACCCATTTGTTGGGTTAAAACAACCCATTCGCTGGGTTAAAACATCTCATTCGTTGGGTTAAAACAACCCATTCCTTGGGTTAAAACAACCCATTCGCTGGGTTAAAACAACCCATTCGCTGGGTTAAAACAACCCATTCGCTGGGTTAAAACAACCCATTCGTTGGGTTAAAACAACCCATTCGTTGGGTTAAAACAACCCATTCGTTGGGTTAAAACATCTCATTCGCTGGGTTAAAACAACCCATTCCTTGGGTTAAAACAACCCATTCGTTGGGTTAAAACATCCCATTCGCTGGGTTAAAACAACCCATTCGCTGGGTTAAAACAACCCATTCGTTGGGTTAAAACAACCCATTCGTTGGGTTAAAACATCTCATTCGTCGGGTTAAAACAACCCATTCGCTAGGTTAAAACAACCCATTCACTGGGTTAAAACATCTCATTCGTTAGGTTAAAGCAACCCATTCGCTGGGTTAAAACAACCCATTCCTTGGGTTAAAACAACCCATTCATTGGGTTAAAGCATCCCATTCGTTGGGTTAAAACATCCCATTCGCTGGGTTAAAACAACCCATTCGTTGGGTTAAAACAACCCATTCGCTGGGTTAAAACAACCCATTCGTTGGGTTAAAACATCTCATTCGTTGGGTTAAAACAACCCATTCGCTAGGTTAAAACATCTCATTCACTGGGTTAAAACAACCCATTCGCTGGGTTAAAACAACCCATTCGTTGGGTTAAAACATCTCATTCGTCGGGTTAAAACAACCCATTCGCTGGGTTAAAACAACCCATTCGTTGGGTTAAAACAACCCATTCGCTGGGTTAAAACAACCCATTCGTTGAGTTAAAACATCTCATTCGTTGGGTTAAAACAACCCATTCGCTGGGTTAAAACAACCCATTTGTTGGGTTAAAACAACCCATTCGCTGGGTTAAAACATCTCATTCGTTGGGTTAAAACAACCCATTCCTTGGGTTAAAACAACCCATTCGCTGGGTTAAAACAACCCATTCGCTGGGTTAAAACAACCCATTCGTTGGGTTAAAACAACCCATTCGTTGGGTTAAAACATCTCATTCGCTGGGTTAAAACAACCCATTCCTTGGGTTAAAACAACCCATTCGTTGGGTTAAAACATCCCATTCGCTGGGTTAAAACAACCCATTCGCTGGGTTAAAACAACCCATTCGTTGGGTTAAAACAACCCATTCGTTGGGTTAAAACATCTCATTCGTCGGGTTAAAACAACCCATTCGCTAGGTTAAAACAACCCATTCACTGGGTTAAAACATCTCATTCGTTAGGTTAAAGCAACCCATTCGCTGGGTTAAAACAACCCATTCCTTGGGTTAAAACAACCCATTCATTGGGTTAAAGCATCCCATTCGTTGGGTTAAAACATCCCATTCGCTGGGTTAAAACAACCCATTCGCTGGGTTAAAACAACCCATTCGTTGGGTTAAAACAACCCATTCGCTGGGTTAAAACAACCCATTCGTTGGGTTAAAACATCTCATTCGTTGGGTTAAAACAACCCATTCACTAGGTTAAAACATCTCATTCGTCGGGTTAAAACAACCCATTCGCTGGGTTAAAACAACCCATTCGTTGGGTTAAAACAACCCATTCGCTGGGTTAAAACAACCCATTCGTTGGGTTAAAACATCTCATTCACTGGGTTAAACATCCCATTCGCTGGGTTAAAACAACCCAACTGAATTTTTCTGTTAATTTATTTTAAAACATTCTTTTTTTTATAGTACAGAACAGAAAAATTAATTTTATGAAATAATTCATCTCATTTCAGACTGTAACAAGAGCACGAGGAATAGAATCTCATCGCACCATGAGGAGGTTAATGGATCTTTCTGGAGCCATGATCAACGCTCGTCATCGTCTGCTGTGGGTCGTCTGACCCGTTGAGAGCAGGTGAAGGGCTTTGAGAGGTGCATTATGGGACACATATGTGTGTAGGGACAGACACTGCTTAGTCATCAAGCGAGCAGTCTTAATAACGGAGCTCACGCAGGCCGGCCGTCCTCGACTCTCACACCCGCGTGATTAGTGAGAACAACCCCGCCGAGCTCGGCTGACCAGCCGCTCATTATTCACAGAGAAACCGAGGTTCACTGCCATTCTAGCATGAGGAGACACACAACTGATGAGCTACACGGGACATTAGAGTTCATTATTCTCCGTTCATTCCCATCAGCGGCGTCCGGATGTGGTAACGAATGGCCGCCGGGTCTCTTCCGCCTCCATCAGTGACGCCTCAACACACATGAACTTTACAAAGTCTCCGTTTGGATTAACAACTAAACTAACAACAAGAAACAACTGTCCACATGAGAGGACAACAGAAAGCACTAACTGCACAGAATATGTTTTTTGTGATTTTCACACCCTGAGAGGAGCTGGAGACATCAGCTGGCAGGAGCAATTAAAATGTGAAACTGTGGAGAGACTTGTTAATTACATTGACTTCATGTTGTAGAGGGAAGATAGAAAGACCACAGTGTTATTTTCCTGAAAACATGTTAAAAAATCCTTGGATTCTGCTTATTTAACATCTGCACATATATAGCCTAAACAAAGAAAAAACACAAATGAGGTCTTTTAAATCTAAACTATTCAATGATTTCAACTAGACAGAAATGACATTAAAGGGGACATATCATGAAAATCTGACTTTTTCAGTTTTTAAGTGCTATAATCCTCATTTTGGCTGCGTGAGATTCTCCAGCTTTGTTGTTGTTGAGCTGTTAAAGCTCCGCCCTCTTCTGGAAAGCGGAGCTCATTTGCATTTAAAGGGACACACACAAAAACGGCGTGTTTTTATTCACACCCAAATAGAGGCAAATTTGACAAGCTATAATAAATGATCTGTGGGGGATTTTGAGCTGAAACTTCACAGACACATTCTGGAGACACCAGAGACTGATATTACATCTTGTAAAAGGAGCATTATAGGTCTACTTTAAATGGATGGCAAATATACTAATAAAAATAGTTCAGCACAAAACTGAAAATTCATTAAATATGCATTGAAACAAGTTAAATTTGGGACTCACCAAAGCTGCATTTATTTGATCAAAAATACAGTAAAAATTGTAAAATATTTTTAGAATTTAAAATATCTATTTTCTATGTGAATATATAATAAAGTATAATTTATTCCTGTGATCAAAGCTGAATTTTCAGCATCATTACTCCAGTCTTCAGTGTCACATGATCCTTCAGAAATCATTCTAATATGATGATTTGATGCTCAAGAAACATTTATGATTATTATCAATGTTGAAAACAGTTTCATATTTTTGTGAAAACCATGATAAATTTTAGTGTTTAGGATTCCCTGATGAATAGAAAGTTCAAAAGAACAGCATTTATTTGAAATAGAATCTTTTGTGACATTATAAATGTCTTTACTGTCACTTTTGATCAATTTAATGTGTCCTTGATGAATAAAATGTATTTACTAATGTTACCAATTCAGAATCAATTCAGAAAGACATTACAAGATTAAACTTGATACTGGGAGTTTTGAAAACACCCTGTAACTAGTAAGCAGGAGTACTAGTGATGCTTGACTTGGCAAACAGCACTAATTAGTCCAGATGTGACATACGTGTTCTTTATTAAACTTGATTAGTTAAAACTGTGCTGAACTTCATCATCATCTCTGTGTGACTGAAAACACGAGTAGAGCTGAACCCATGAGATCATCTGTGTGTGTGTGTGTGTGTGTGTGTACACAGTATGAATGATGATGAAGTGTGTGAGGGCTTTTATAATAATCAGAGGTGAAGGCAGGAGGAGACGCTTTAACCGAAATGTTTCCTAACGAGCTCCCCGGCTGTTTGACACTCACACCGGCCACACCGTCCCGCTGCTCATTAACACACACACACACACACACACACACATAAGTGAACATATTATAGTTAACACATTCTGTCTTATCTCTTAACTAGCACACATACACTCCCTTTAATGATACTTGTGTTCTAATCACACACACACAAACTGATTGTCTCTTCTGTATTCACACTCACATGTTGTCTCACTCTCTGCTGGAGCGTCTCATAAAGCAGACAGTGGGTTTGACGATACCGGACTGGATTTTCAAGCCTAAATATTTAACAAGCTTCTGTTCCGTCTGTTCGACTGTCTGAACTACAGCGCAGAGGCAGGACGTCCGGGATGCTGTTCCTCCTCCCATGTAATTAGACATCAGACGACAGGTCTTCAGCAACACGTGGGTCACCTGTGGGCGACAAATACACACGTGTGTCCTGCCGCTCAGGAGAACTGTAGCTAAGATAGCAACGTGAGATCATGGGTTCGATTCTCAGTGAATGCATGTGCAGCTTCATTTAATGAAAGTCACTTTGGATAAAAGCATTTGCTAAATATATAAATGTAAATGTAAATTCAGATGGTTTTTTTTTCACTTTGACCTTTGTTAATCAATATTTTTGTTACTTTCAATACTTTTAATGTTACAAAAGATTCTATTTCAAATAAATGCTGTTCTTTTGAGCGTTCTATTCATCAAAATCCTGAAAAATAAAATGTATCAGTTTCCACAAAAATATGAAACTGTTTTCAACATTGATAATAATCATAAATGTTTCTTGAGCATCAAATCATCATATTAGAATGATTTCTGAAGGATCATGTGACACTGAAGACTGGAGTAATGATGCTGAAAATTCAGCTTTGATCACAGAAATAAATTATAATATTGTTTAGTGATTTTTACAGTATTTTTAATCAAATAAATTCAGCTTTATCACAGGAATAAAATATATTTTACTATATATTCACATAGAAAACAGCTATTTTAAATTGTAATAATATTTTGTGATTTTTACTATATTTTTAATTAAATAAATTCAGCTTTATCACAAGAATAAATTATATTTTACTATATATTCACATATTCACAGCTGTTTTAAATTGTAATGTTATGTAGTGATTTTTACAGTATTTTTAATAAAAAAAATTCAGCTTTGATCAAAGGAATAAATTATATTTGACTATATATTCACATAGAAAACAGCTGATTTACATTGTGAAAATATTTCACTATTTTTACTGTATTTTTGATCAAATAATTTTAAATGTCTATTGTTTTTATATATTTTTTTATTATTACAGTTTTAGGTATTTTAGTCCATCAAGTAAAACTAAATGAAGACAATAAATGTTTTTTTTATTTTATATATATATATATATATATATATATATATATATATATATATATATATATATATATATATATATATATGGGTCATTGACGAATAAAGTTTTTAAGTGTAAAAAAATAAAACATAATGAAGATATAATTAATTTTGAAGTTTTATTAAGTGTTAACAATGAGATTATGTGGTTTTTATAATCAATCAACACTGCTTCTGTCATTTTTGACAAAATTTGTCACCAAAAAAGTCATTCAGTTTAACCAAAATTTCGGTTTTACCGAATGACGATATTTTCAAACAATGCTAACAGGCTGATATGTAAATAGACAATCAAACATTTTATATTTAGTACAAGTTTTTAAAATATTACAACATTTTCCATGTTTTATAGCGGTTGCACTGAATGACCTGATGTTTCGGGACATGTGTATGAACAAGTGAAAACATGAATTTTTCAAATAGTTAAAGAGAGTTAGTCACTTTACTTCACGACCATGTGATCCTTTGCAGGTGTCTGAATGATGTCACATGATATTGACCGCATGACTTGATCCAAAATGGTCCCTTTATATCGGTTACTCCGAATGACATCAATGAAATTCATTTTTCCGTTCATTCTTTCTCATAACAAAGCAACAACTTCTACACATAATTTTAATACGATTTTGCACTATGTTGATATATGATGTTATAAAATCATGCCAGAATAAAAAATATACATTTATTACATTTTAAGATATTTTAATTACAAATGAAATGGCTGTATTGGCCTTTGGACGGTTAAACCGAATGACCTTTTGACACTTCAAAATCTTTAAAATACCTTTATATGTAGAAAAATATAGTTGGATTCAATAAAAGAGATCTAGTTGTACTACCCTACGTACTTTGGATGTCATATCTTTGTTTTTATTATTAAGGCATAAATGTCAGTTAACATTTATTTTATTTTAAGTTTTAAAACAACCCTGGGTGCAACACAGGTGGGATGGAGACAAAGTTTATGAGCGACTGAGCAAAGACACATGGTTAGTAATCACAGTTTAATTGTCCTTTATCTCTGTGACGTGAGCTGTTGTTCAGTACAATCACCTGTCCTGTAAGCAGCATCACTCATTCATTTTCCCCACACAGACTGAACCGTGACAGGCAGACGTTTAATATAAATGTGCCGACCGTCCGCAGAAATGCAGGATTGAGTGGGAGAACCAAGAGGCGGCGGCTTAGAAGAGAAAGATAAAGTGACTCGTTTGAGTTACTGTCGCATTTCACGTCCTTTTAGCGAGCCACGTGGGAGCCGTAACGCGTGTGTGTTCTAATCGACTTCTATAAGGACTCTTTCACTAGTTA
The DNA here is from genome assembly GCF_018812025.1 of Megalobrama amblycephala. Lineage (NCBI taxonomy): Eukaryota > Metazoa > Chordata > Actinopteri > Cypriniformes > Xenocyprididae > Megalobrama > Megalobrama amblycephala. Next base: position 2,654,354 of record NC_063051.1, read on the forward strand.
AACACAGTGTGATGCTGCTGCATGACAGACACAGATCTGTGTGTGGAAACTCACTGACGGTGATCTGCAGCTAACAGAGGCCGAATCATCTCAGTTTTCAGAGAGAGTTTAGTGACTGCTGAATGCAAAGCTGGAAAAGTTGAACTTTATGCAAATGAGCAGTAATGAGATGCACCAATAGGAGAGACATCAGTGAAGGAGCAGGAACGCCCACAACAAGCAACCATACAAACATGGCCATAAATCACTGCATACTTACATTTACATTAGCAGTCATATATAGTTGGTCATATTTTTATATGTTTTTTGTGAAAAAAGTCTCTTCTGCTCAATGGGGCTGCATCACAAATACAGTAAAAATTGTGAAATATTATTTTAATTTAAAATATCTGTTTTCTATGTGAATATATAGTAAAGTGTAATTTATTCCTGTGATCAAAGCTGAATTTATTTAGTCAAAAATACAGTAAAAATATTGAAATATTTTTACAATGTAAAACATCTGTTTTCTATGTGAATATATAATAAAGTGTAATTTATTCCTGTGATCAAAGCTGAATTTATTTAATTAAAAATACAGTAAAAATAGTGAAATATTTTTACAATGTAAAACATCTGTTTTCTATGTGAATATATAGTAAAGTGTAATTTATTCCTGTGATCAAAGCTGAATTTATTTAATTAAAAATACAGTAAAAATAGTGAAATATTTTTACAATGTAAATCAGCTGTTTTCTATATGAATATATAGTAAAGTGTAATTTATTCCTGTGATCAAAGCTGAATTTTCAGCATCATTACTCCAGTCTTCAGTGTCACATGATCCTTCAGAAATCATTCTGATATGATGATTTGCATTGACTAATATGCTTCTATCTAAAGCAACTTTCATTGCGTTCCCTGAACCGTGTAAATGTGCACAGTCGTGTTGATGGTAAACATGACATTAAAACGGACTGCATTTACTGCATCAGCTGACATATGTATTGAGACACTTACACCATCCAATCAATTTCTCATGAATAATATCCGTCCTGTCTGACATCTATCTAGTTCAGGGACTCCCAAACTCTTGTGTCAGCCGAACACCTTTGAAAATATTTTCTTAAGTTCCCCTGAGATTTTATTCATATTTCAATAATTTAATGATGCATTTACATGCTCACAGTTCTCTGATGTTGGTTAATGATCACGATGATTTGCAGGTATTTTTTTTAAATAATAATAATACATTTAATAATAAATTAAATGATGATTATTATTTTAACATTTTTTATTTCTTTTTATTTAAATCAGCATACATTAATCACAGTGCAACAAATAACATCATGCTGTAAAAAAAAATAATATAAAATGTATTAAATATCATTTGAATCTTTTTAAATAATTGTTATTTTAATTTTTATTTAAATCAGCATACATTAATCAGTGCAACAAATAATATCATGCTGTATAATATAAGATATATTTTTAAAAAAATAGCTTTTTTTCATTAAAATAATGAGAATTTGAGGTAAACTATCTTTTATTGCCATTTTTATTAAAAATGATTTAAGTTTTATTTTTAATAATAATTACACTAATTATAATGATTCTAATAATAATAATAATAATAATAGTTGATTTAATTATAAGCTTTTCATCAATAACAGAACGCAGAAATCCTGATCTGAAAATCTTGTTTCTCTCAGAAATATGAAACCTTACAGAAGTACATTGGGTTTGCGAATGTTGTTTCACGTTGAGTTATATAAAAACATCCCATGATCACATGACGTGTGTGTTTCCTGTATGTGGATTTGAGCGGAGCACACGGGGCTTCATGAAGCTTCACACGCATCATTTCCTCCTTCAATCCAGTATTGCAGGATGTAACACAGAGTTTCTAGAATTCAAGACAGCAGCTCAAGACAGCAGAGGGGTGTGTGTGTGTGTGTGTGTGTGTGTGTGTGTGTGTGTGTGTGTGTGTGTGTGTGTGTGTGTGTAGTTAATGATGGACAGTAGGCCTGTAAATCGCCTGCTGTCATGCTATAGAACTAGTCTGCAGTAGTTTTACCATATGTCAGTCAGTCAAGAACCGACCCATCTTTTATTCATTATACACCTTTACTACAGTAGACAGCACTAGTCACATCCCTCACACACACACACACACACACACACACACACACACACACACACACACACACACACTGTATGCTGGAAAGCCTAATGATGTGTGATGGAGCAGAATTCCTTCCCAGCAGAAATAAGAAGGAAATCAAGAGAAAGATTGAAAAAGGGACGTTGGGAAAGAGTGAAAGTAGAAATTAAGTGTGGGACGACATTCAGTGTCAGGAGAGACGGAAATGTGAATAATGTGTCTGAGCAAGTGTGTGTGTGTGTGTGTGTGTGTGTGTGTGTGTGTGTGTGTGTGTGTGTGTGTGTGTGTGTTTACAGTCGTATGAGGGGAAATCAGAACACATGACCACATGTATTGATTTGTAAATCAAACCTTTCTGTGATGGATGGAAACTCTCGAATCTCACAAAAACAGGTCATTTTACCCCCAAAATAATGATAATAATAATAAAAATTAGGATACAAAAAAAAAAATTGTTTTATTTAAATCAGCATTCATTAATAACAGTGCAACAAATAACACAGTGCTGCATAAATAATATAAAATTATTAAATTAGATTAAATAACTTGTTTGGAAATATGGTCATTCGTATCATATTTTTTCACATTACAATAATGAGAATACAAACAAAATTATAAAATAAAGATATCTTTTTATTTAAATATAAGTAATATAAAATATGCCACATAAATAATATCACATTTATTTAAAAAAAATTTTTTTTGGAAATATGGTCATTTGAAAATATTTTTTTTATGTAATTTTAAAATATTTTAAAATAATTTAAAAAAAATGTATTACATAATGAGAATTTGAGGTAAATATCTTCAATTATGCATTTTAATTTTAATATTATTAATTATTATTTTAACATTTTTACTGTTATTTATTGTTTAAATCAGTTTGCATTAATCAAAGTGCAACAAATAACACCATGCTGCATAAATTTAATTAGTTTTTTTTTCTTTTGTGTGTGTGTGTGTGTGGGGGGGGGGGGGTATGGTCATTCGAATATTATTTATTTTTCATTACAATAATGAGAATTTGGAGATAAAATATCTTTAATAGTCATGAAAATAATGTCAGTTTAAATGTGAAATAAGAGCTGTACAGTCTTGACCGCTCTCATGTGTGTGCGTGTGTTTGTGTGTGTGCGTGTGTGTGTGTGTGTGTGTGTGTGTGTGCGTGTGTGCGTGTGTGTGCGTGTGTGTGTGTGTGCTTTTTTTACAGAAATATGAGTATTTGAAAATCATCTTCCTGTTATTGTATGAGTAAATATGTGTGCATGTATTGATTTGAAAATCATCAGTGTGTGATTGGTAGAAACGGGCGGCCGTGTCTCATGCTGAACGACAAACTGAGAGTGATGACATGATCACATGATGAGAGGAGAGACATTACTGTCCCACAGAGAGAACTAGAACAACACACACACACACACACACACATTTATACTGGTATAATTTAAACTAAAAATGGTTAAATCAATATAAAATTACTGTAAAAATACTTTTTGTAAAAGAAAAATACTGTAAACATCACTGAATTACAGTAAAGAATGAATGAAAAAAAAAATCACCACAAATATTCATCTGCAGGCCTGTATGTGTTCATGTGATGTTGGGCTGAAACAGTGAATGTGAATCGACACACAATCAATATGTTTCAGTGTGTCAGCGTAAGATGAAAGATTCATCTGAATCTCACAGCAGTCTGAAATAGAAAACCAGGCAAGAATAAACGGTCAGCGTGGCGCTCGGCTTTCTTTTCACCGAAGCGCTCAGACGAAACGAAAGATAGATTCCTTCATTCCACGTCTCGCAGTGAGTGATGAAAGACAAAACGCGCTCGTCTTTCCACACGGTTCCGCTTGAGCGCGTGAAATTTGTTCAGTGCTGATCAGACGCGCCTCGCTCAGATCCACTCCTTACAAAAACTGCAGTTCATTTCGCAGCGCTGCTTTCCCACAGGGTGACAGCGTGCGTCCTCACAAAACCTGTCTCAGCGCTCACACATCCACACGCAAACACACACTCACACTCCACATTCACGATTTTACTGTGACTTGACACAATGTGTCTGAAAACCAACAGAAACTGCATCGAGAGTCTCAGGATGAGCGGATGAACAGATACAGAGAGGCATCGATACTGTACTACAGTAGATCACACAATCAATGACACGCTTACTTGATTCAGAGAGATCAGATCACCTCCAAATTATGTGTAAAAATGAAATGGCGCATATGAAAATATGCTGCTTCTCACCCTGCATGAAACTTTGCTGTTGTCATGACAATCCTGTGCATGAGAATCAATAGATGTGATGTGCGTGTAAATACACTACTGTAAAAAACTTGAGGGATTTTGTAATGTTTTTGAAAGAATCAAGGCTGCATTTATTTGATCAAAAATACAGTAAAATTGTGAAATATTTTTACAATTTAAAATAACTGTTTTCTATGTGAATATATAGTAAAGTGTAATTTATTCCTGTGATCAAAGCTGAATTTTCAGCATCATTACTCCAGTCTTCAGTGTCACATGATCCTTCAGAAATCATTCTGATATGATGATTTGCAAGTTGCAAAGTCGGAATTGTGAGACAAAGTTGGAATTGTGAGTTATAAAGTCGTAATTGCGAGACAAAGTCGGAATTGCAAGTTATGAAGTCAGAATTGCGAGACAAAATCGGAATTGCAGGATATAAAGTTGGAATTGTGAGATATAAAGTCGTAATTGCGAGACAAAGTTGGAATTGTGAGTTATAAAGTCAGAATTGCAAGATATAAAGTCAGAATTGCGAGACAAAGTCGGAATTGCAGGATATAAAGTTGGAATTATGAGATATAAAGTCGGAATTGCGAGATATAAAGTCGGAATTGTGAGTTATAAAGTCAGAATTGAGAGACAAAGTCGGAATTGCAAGTTATAAAGTCAGAATTGCAAGATATAAAGTCAGAATTACAAGTTATAAAGTCGGAATTGCGAGACAAAGTCAGAATTGCAAGATATAAAGTCAGAATTACGAGTTATAAAGTCGGAATTGCAAGACAAAGTCGGAATTGCAAGATATAAAGTTGGAAATGTGAGAAATAAAGTCAGAATTGCGAGTTATAAAGTCAAAATTGTAAGTTATGAAGTCAAAATTGCAAGATATAAAGTCGTAATTGCGAGTTGTAAAGTCGGAATTGCGAGACAAAATCGGAATTGCGAGATATAAAGTCGGAATTGCGAGTCATAAAGTCGGAATTGCGAGACAAAATCGGAATTGCGAGATATAAAGTCGGAATTGCGAGTCATAAAGTCGGAATTGCGAGACAAAGTCGGAATTGCAGGATATAAAGTTGGAATTGTGAGATATAAAGTCGGAATTGCGAGACAAAGTTGGAATTGTGAGTTATAAAGTCAGAATTGAGAGACAAAGTCGGAATTGCAAGTTATAAAGTCAGAATTGCAAGATATAAAGTCAGAATTACGAGTTATAAAAAGTCGGAATTGCGAGACAAAGTCAGAATTGCAAGATATAAAGTCAGAATTACGAGTTATAAAGTCAGAATTGCGAGACAAAGTCGGAATTGCAGGATATAAAGTTGGAATTATGAGATATAAAGTCGGAATTGCGAGATATAAAGTCGGAATTGTGAGTTATAAAGTCAGAATTGAGAGACAAAGTCGGAATTGCAAGTTATAAAGTCAGAATTGCAAGATATAAAGTCAGAATTACGAGTTATAAAAAGTCGGAATTGCGAGACAAAGTCAGAATTGCAAGATATAAAGTCAGAATTACGAGTTATAAAGTCGGAATTGCAAGACAAAGTCGGAATTGCAAGATATAAAGTTGGAAATGTGAGAAATAAAGTCAGAATTGCGAGTTATAAAGTCAAAATTGCAAGTTATGAAGTCAAAATTGCAAGATATAAAGTCGTAATTGCGAGTTGTAAAGTCGGAATTGCGAGATATAAAGTCGGAATTGCGAGTCATAAAGTCGGAATTGCGAGACAAAATCGGAATTGCGAGATATAAAGTCGGAATTGCGAGTCATAAAGTCGGAATTGCGAGACAAAGTCGGAATTGCAAGTTATGAAGTCAGAATTGCAAGATATAAAGTCGGAATTGCAAGTTATAAAGTCGGAATTGCAAGTTATAAAGTCGGAATTGCAAGTTATGAAGTCAGAATTGCAAGATATAAAGTCGGAATTGCAAGTTATAAAGTCGGAATTGCAAGACAAAGTTGGAATTGCAAGATATAAAGTTGGAATTATGAGTTATAAAGTTGGAATTGCGAGATATAAATTTGTAATCGTAAGTTATGAAGTCAGAATTGCAAGAAAAAAATTCAAAATTGTGAGATAAAGTCTCAATTACCTTTTTTATTTTTTATTCAGTGGCAGAAACAAGATTCCATAATTTAATGAATCTTTCATGAATAAAACTTAATTTTTCTCTCTCTCTAAAAAAGAAAAATCATACTGACCATAAACTTTTGAACAGTAGCACATTAGATTCTTCTAGATCAATCTAGTGCTGCTTTGGTGTAATTTCAGATACTGTAGTTTCTGTTGAATATGCACAGAAGTGTGAAGTGGTTAAACAAAAATGGCAAAGCAGAATCTGCTTAAATCATGACACACAAATCCACACACATCCAAATAGACTGAGAGGAAGAGAACTGTGTGTCTGCTTCAACACAAACACATCTGAACAACATCACTGCACACACATCACATCTACACTTTGGCCTCACGTTTAGCCTGTAGACACACACACACACACACACACACACACACAAGCTGTGTTTCAGCATTCGCCTTAAGGAAGGATATTTTTCATTGTCAGATGAAGCGACTGCAGTGGCAGAGGGTGTAGTATGCTGATATCAGCAACACACTGATAAAGAGATCAGACACACACACACACACACACCCCGCTGGCCACTCAACTGCACACCACATCAGAAATATGAATAAACGTTAAATAAGTTCAAAGAGACACACAAAACTGGCTGAAATGCATCTTCAGACTGTATTTTCACATTGAGAGTTTCATATTCACTGTAAATAAATGTTCTTCCAACACATTCAAATATATAATCTTGCTGTTTGAGCATGAAAAAGCTCTGCAAAGTCCTTCCAGCAGGTGTTCTTCTCTATATCAGTGTTTCTGAACTCCATCTTGAGTTTCTTCACAATATTCCTCATTTAAATAATTCATGCACAGAATAAAGGGGCGGGGCCTGGTTGAGTTAGTTGAAACTGGCGGTTATGGTAAGGGGCGGGACATTTCCCAAACACCAATCACAACACACTGCTCCAGCCGACCAATCAGAGCACATTGTGCTTTTCAGAAGCAGAGGCTTCATAGAGACAGAGCGTTACTGACAGACTGGGAAGAGAGGAGCTGCAACAATGGAGAATATGAGGAGAATAATCAACATTCAATCTAGTAGAGCCCAAAAACAACATCAAGAGTTTGTAAGGGCATAATAAGTCTTCTTTAAAGGGGACATATCATGACTTTTTCCATGTTTAAGTGCTATAATCGGGTCCCCGGTGCATCAGTCTCTCCTTCAGTGTCGACTCCAGTTTGAACAATGTAAGGCTGAACACTTTCGTCATTTTGCTGCGTGAGATTCTCCAGCTTTGTTGTTGTTGAGCTGTTAAAGCTCCGCCCTCTTATGGAAAGCGGAGCTCATTTGCATTTAAAGGGACACACACAAAAACGGCGTGTTTTTGCCCAAATAGGGGCAAATTTGACAAGCTATAATAAATTATCTGTGGGGGATTTTGAGCTGTAACTTCACAGACACATTCTGGAGACACCAGAGACTTATATTACATCTTGTGAAAGGGACATTAAAGGTCCACTTTAAGGTCAAAGCAGACTTTATACCAGTAATCAAAGGTCTGGTTGTGAGAATCTCCCACACACTCTCAATTTCTGCTCTCTCACAGCAAACCAGCGGCGTCTTCACATCACAGACGGGAGTGTGGGAACGTGTGTCTCCCACACAAACACTTGCAAACCATCTTTTGACTAATTGCTGCTGTTTTTCATTGTTTGAGCTGAAAGAAGGCTGTAGATAATTGCACACACGTGCCCTTTCGTTTGCAATAGCGCTCCTCTTCTCCGAGTGTTGCTTAACCTTTAGCAAATGACGCACGACCCGAGCGGCATCCATCTATAACGGCACATCGGTGTACAGAGAGAGAACATCTGTCTCAACCGCCGACGTGACTGTCAATACGACCCACCGAACACCAGGAACATCAGTCCGATCGCACGATAGAAGCACCGTAAACAGAGCGCGCGGCTTTGCTTGCGTGTGCACGTGCGTTTGATGCACGGCTCCGGGAGGCCGGCAGATATAATAAAGGCTTATCGTTTGGAGGCAATTTCACAGCAGCACGCGCCTAATTGAACAGTCTGTTTCAAGCATTCTATTCTCCCTCCGACGCCGAGCCGCCGGGAACAATCTGAGAAATGACACCTTCCTCGAGTCATTGAGCAGGGCTGCGGCGACAGAAGAGCGTGAGAAGACACTCTCATCGTCTGCAGGGGAGGCTGAGCCAGAGCAGGACAGCTAACTAAGATAACAATGGGTGGAAAGCAGCTGACGGTGGTGTGAACCATTCAGAGTTGAATTACAATGAAATTCCAGGTCAATTCCTGAATTTCAATTGCAGAAAATTTGAAATGAGGAACTAGAATTAAAATCAATTCAAGAAATGCATCTATTTAAATGTGTTTATTTATCTGAAACATCATTTTAATGTTGGCTTCACAGTCGTCATGTTAATAAAAAAAAAAAAAAAAAAAAAAAATGAAAGTCTAAGTTTTAAGATTTTCTAGGCCTTAGTGACAGAATAATAAGTAAGTAAATAAATAAATAAAAATAAAGGTTTTATAGGGCTTACTGACAGATAAATAAATAAACAAACAAACTAAGATTCATTAAAATCCATAAAAGTTCAAAGAAAATTATAACCAAAAAAAATGTCAAAACATTTGTCAATACTAGTTTCACAGTTTTGTTTAAAATAAAATAAAGTCTAAGTTTGAAGGTTTTATAGGGCTTATTGACAGACATAAATAAATAAAATAAATAAAGTTTTAATAAAATCAATGTAAATTCAAAGAATTTAAGGTTTTCTAGGTCTTAGTGACAGACAATAAATAAAAGTAAAAAAAAAAACAACATTTTATATATATATATATATATATATATATATATATATATATATATATATATATGTTTGAAGGTTTTATAGGGCTTACTGACAGACAATAAATAAATAAATAAACTAAGATTTATAATCAATAGAAATTCAAAGAAATTCATATAACCACAAAAAGTCAACATTTTAATGCTAGCTTCAGTTTTGAATAAAATAAAATAAAATAAAATAAAATAAAATAAAATAAAATAAAAAAATAAAATAAAAAAATAAAAATTTAGGCCTTACAGACAGACGGAAAGAAAATACATAAATAAATTAAAATCAATAGAAATTCAAAGAAATTCATATAACCACAAAAAGTCAAAATTTTAATGCTAGCTTCAGTTTTGAATAAAATAAAATAAAATAAAATAATAAAATAAAAAAAAATAAAAAAATAAAAAATAAAAATTTTAGGCCTTACAGACAGACGGAAAGACAATACATAAATAAATTAAAATCAATAGAAATTCAAAGAAATTCTTATAACCACAAAAAAATAACATTTGTCAATAATAATTTTGAATAAAATAAAAAAATAAAATAAAACAGTAACACTTTACAATAAGATTCATTAGTTAATATTAAGTAGTTAACATGAACTAATAATAAACTGCACTTATACAGCATTTATTAATCTTTGTTAATGTTAATTTCAACATTTACTGTGAACTAACATGAACAAACAATGAACAACTGTATTTTCATTAACTAACGTTAACGAAGATTAGTACTGTAAATACAGTAACAAATGTATTGCTCATGGATAGTTCATGTTAGTTAATGCATTAACTAATGTTTAGCTAATGAACCTTACTGTAAAGTGTTACCAATAAAATGCACAGTGCACTGAAATTGTTTTTGCACTTGTTTTAATTGTATAGTATGCTGCAGATGCTTTGGCAATACGAATATAAAAATATTTGTCATGCAGATAAACCACCTTAAAACTGAAACTAGAACAGCTAGTGTGTCATTCTCATCTTTTTTTCTATCATAAAATTCAGTCCTACCTTCATTTTGGAAACACACACACACACACACACACACACACACACACACACACACACACACACACACACACACACACACACATTAACTTTACACTCCATGTTCTCTCACTGTTGTTCTCTCACACATTATTCTAGAGTGAGAAATCTTGGTCTCTCTGTCATCACCCTGTGTTCATCAGCCCTTATTACTGTTGCACTAATTGGAAGATGAGTCCCGATTAATCACGCGCACACACGCGGGCGACGGAGTCACCGAGAGACTTAATTGGGCCACTGATTGGCTGAGACTAATTGAGCATTGATGGGAGAGCATGCGTGTACGTGAGAGCGTGACAGTGACACGCCGGTCCAATTAAAACACACACACACTCCTCTCGTGTCTCTGCTTTAATTGCCGGTTGAAGGTTTGAACTGTTCTTCTTCTTCTTCTTCTTTGTACTAATTGTCCGGTTTCCTTTAGCGAGGCCTGAACAACATCTAACTGCAAATACAAACACATGCTTATTAAAGACGAGCTCCGCCGAGACGTGTCGCTTTCTGCTTTTAATGAAACGAGCAGCATGTCAGGAGCATGATGGGAAGCTCTTAAAAAAAAAGAGCACCGTTCCACCCATCTATCAGCTGGAAACGCAAACACGACCAACAATAACCGCTAAACAAATGATGCATTTCTTGCCACAGCTATTAATAAGCTAGATGGCTTTATTAATACACATATAACGCACGTGTTTGAGGCTAATGATCTTACATAGCCGTCCGATAATGAGAGCGTAATGAAAAATTTAATGAAGTAAAAACACCCAGCTACTGTAGGAGAACACGATGCACTCTGGGAAACTCTAAGGCTTAACTAGACGTCATCCATCACAGCTTGTGCATAAGCCAAATATTATCTGTTAACAGTATGGAGCTGTCCTCTGGAAAATAGAGCCGCATTACAAATGCATTTCTGGGTCAAGATGTGCTGTGGGGATAAAACATGATGCTTCAGACTAACAAGTTACTCCGGTGAACTTTATGCTTTTGCACTTTATCCGGGTACAAATAGTCAAGTTAGTAATGAGAGAAGAAGAAAGTGAGAGAGACAAAGATCATAATAATAAAGAGTTAGAAACTCTGAGGCGAAATACAACAGTCACACAGCAAATGTATTCTTAGATACAATTAACCCGCGCTGATGTGGGGACAGAGGCTGAAACTAAAGTGAGATTCTGAGCCATTATATATTTGCCATTATTATTAGGGGTGTTTGGTGAGTCCCTGTTATTATTGCTCATAGTTAGAGTTAGTGATGTGAAACTGAAACTTTTGCATACAGGATTCCTTGAATCGTGTGTTGTTGAAAAGTTTTGCTGGTGATCAGATGCGTCATTTTCACCTGCTGGACCGGAAAACAGCTGAACAAGATCTCACAAATGTACATTGGAGGAGGAAAAAGAGGCAAATCTACAGACCAGAAGATCACAGAGACTCTTCTCACACCAGACAGGGAGAAAACACCTAGCCTAGCAACTCCATAGCAACCACTTAGCAACCATTCAGAACATCCTAACAACCCCATTGCAATCACTCAGAACACCGTAGCAGCCACATAGCCCTAGTAAACTCATAGCGACCACTAAGAACACCCTGGCAACCCGTTAGCAACCATTCAAAACATCCTAACAACCCTATAGAAGCAATTTAGAACATCCTAACAACCCTATAGAAGCAATTTAGAACATCCTAACAACCCCATTGCAACCACCTAGAATATCATAGCAAACCCATAGCAACCACTAAGAACACTCTGGCAACCCCTTAGCAACCACTCAGAACATCCTAACAACCCTATAGAAGCAATTTAGAACATCCTATCAACCCCATTGCAACCACCTAGAATATCATAGCAACCCCATAGCAACCACTCAGAACACCTTAGCAGCCTCATAGCTCTAGTAAATTCATAGCAACCACTAAGAAGACCCTGGCAACCCCTAAGCAACCAATGAGAACATCCTAACTACCCCATTGCAACCACTAGAACACCATGGTAACCCCATAGCAATCACTCAGAACACCTTAACAGCCTCATAGCTCTAGTAAACTCATAGCAACCACTCAGAACATCCTAACAACCCTATAGAAGCAATTTAGAACATCCTAACAACCCCACTGCAACCACCTAGAATATCATAGCAACCCCATAGCAACCACTCAGAAGACATTAGCAGCCTCATAGCTCTAGTAAATTCATAGCAACCACTAAGAAGACCCTGGCAACCCCTAAGCAACCAATGAGAACATCCTAACTACCTCAATGCAACCACTAGAATACCATGGTAACCCCATAGCAATCACTCAGAACACCTTAACAGCCTCATAGCTCTAGTAAACTCATAGCAACCACTCAGAACATCCTAACAACCCTATAGAAGCAATTTAGAACATCCTAACAACCCCACTGCAACCACCTAGAATATCATAGCAACCCCATAGCAACCACTCAGAACACCTTAGCAGCCTCATAGCTCTAGTAAATTCATAGCAACCACTAAGAAGACCCTGGCAACCCCTAAGCAACCAATGAGAACATCCTAACTACCCCATTGCAACCACTAGAACACCATGGTAACCCCATAGCAACCACTCAGAACACCTTAGCAGCCTCATAGCTCTAGCAAACCCATAGCAACCACTCAGAACATCCTAACAACCCTATAGAAGCAATTTAGAACATCCTAACAACCCCACTGCAACCACCTAGAATATCATAGCAACCCCATAGCAACCACTCAGAACACCTTAGCAGCCTCATAGCTCTAGTAAATTCATAGCAACCACTAAGAAGACCCTGGCAACCCCTAAGCAACCAATGAGAACATCCTAACTACCTCAATGCAACCACTAGAATACCATGGTAACCCCATAGCAATCACTCAGAACACCTTAACAGCCTCATAGCTCTAGTAAACTCATAGCAACCACTAAGAACACCCTGACAACCCCTTAGCAACCACTCAGAACATCCTAACAACCCTATAGAAACAATTTAGAACATCCTAACAACCCCATCGCAACCACCTAGAACATCATAACAACACCATTGCAACCACCCACAACAGCCTAGTAACCCTATAACAAACACCCAGAACACCATAACAACCCCTTAGCAACCATTCAGAACACCCTAGCTTCTTCGTAGCCCTAGTAAACACATAGTTACCAAAAAGAATACCTTAGCAACCACTCAGGACATACTAACAACTCCATAGAAACCACCCAGAACATCCTAACAACCCTTTAGCAACCACACAGAACACCTTAGCAGCCTCATAGTCCTAGTAAACTCATAGCTACCACTAAGAACACCCTAGCAACCCTTTAGCAACCATTCAGAACATCCTAACAACCCTATAGAAACAATTTAGAACATCCTAACAACCCCATCGCAACCACCAAGAATTGCCTTGCAACCTTACAACAACCACCCAGAACTCTAGAGCAACTACTCAGAACACCCTAGCATCCTCATAACCCTAGTAAACTCATAGCTACCAATAAAAACACCCTGGCAACCCGTTAGCAACCATTCAGAACATCTTAGCGACCCCTTGGCAAACGTTCAAAGCATCCTAACAACCCTATAGAAGCAATTTAGAACATCCTAACAACCCCATCGCAGCCACCAACAGCCTTGCAACCTTACAACAACCACCCAGAACTCTAGAGCAATCACTCAGAACACCTTAGCATCCTCATAACCCTAGTAAACTCATAGCTACCAATAAGAACACCCTAGAAACCCCTTAGCAACCACTCAAACACACTTGCAACCACTCAGAAAACCCTAGCAACCCAATAACAACCATCCCGAACACTGAAGGAACTGCCTAGCAACCACTCAGAACACCCTAGCAACCCCTTAGCAACCACCCAAACACACAAGCAACTACTCAGAAAACCCTAGCAACCCAATTTCAACCATCCAGAACACTGTAGGAACACCCTAGCAACCCCTTAGAAACCACCCAAACACACAAGCAACCACTCAGAACACCCTAGCAACCCCTTATCAACCACCCAAACACACAAGCAACCACTCAGAAAACCCTAGCAACCCAATAACAACCATCCAGAACACAGTAGGAACTGCCTAGCAATCACTCAGTACACCCTACTAACGCCTTATTAACCATCCAAAACACCCTAGCAACCACTCAGAAGAACCCTAGCAACTGTCCACAGCAGCATGATGGTGGTGAGTTCTGTACAGGTGAACATCACTCACGGCTTCTTCAGCTCTAGTTTGACAGTCTCTAAGAATCAAAGAGCGTCTCAGTCAGTGATCTGTAATAGAGAAACTCATCAGTTTTCATCTCTTCATCATAATTTAGTCTCACTGACAGAAACGACTTACTGCAGCGAGTTTAAAGACAAAGCTTTATCTTCATGAGAATGAACAAAACAAATAATGATGCTGAACAACACAATGACTTTCAAACTCAGATCAGACTCTTGCCTCCTGATGCCCAAAAAACATTCTTTGACCACGTCACAAAAAGAGTTCTGTCACTCATATAATAATACACTGATTTACCATAAACTGGAATTAATGATCTCCAATTAAACAAATCCAAAATATTTCAGAGGATTAATAATTATAATTCTGCTCCCGCAAGCAACATTTACAGAAGAAACCCGAAGCCGACTGCTGGCGCTCTTGATGGAGTCTGGATCTGTCTGGATCCGTTCAGTCAGGCTGAGAATGAACATCAGTCGCTCAAACTCTCGCCGGGACCGTCTCTCACCCGCTCCGCCACCTGCTCCTCGCCCAACAGAATGAGCGCATAATGAGAGGAAGAATAACAGAGGCGAGAGGGGGGCGGCAATGTGGCTTTGTGGGGCAGTTGACGTCCTCCAACGGCGAATGAGAAGATCTGTCACTGGCCACTGGCGTCTGGATGATCCCGTTTACTGCCAAGAGCTCTGGAGGAGCAGAGCCAAATGAGAGTTTAACATTTACTGAAGAAATCTGAGCAAAGATTGCCACCATGATGCTCAGGTGTTTGCAACACGTTGCCATGTGAGTGTCCCGAGCGGGTCTTATAGTGTTTGCCTGTATAACTATAGGAATGTTCTGAAATGCTCCTGATGTTGAGCCGAATATATCCAGAAGTATTTGTGTGCTGCATTCACAGTGTTAACACAACAGGGACATTATCTGCTGCTTCTGTCGGCTGTAGGTGTCTGTGCTGGTAATGGTCTGTTCAGAGGAACTCGTGTGACACACTGGAGCAGTAACTGAACATGATGTCAGGGTGGAAATGCCAGAGCAAGTGTTTAAGTCGATAACAATCCAGAGAAGTGCAGCTTTAATAAGAGGACACACACACACATGCACATTCGCACAAATACACTCATACTCGCACACATCCACACACACATCCACACACACAAGCACACACACACACACACACACACACAGCACACACACACACACACACACACACACACACAGCACACACACACACACACACACACACACACACACAAGCACACACACACGCACACGCACACGCACAAGCACACACACACACACACACACACACACAAGCACACACACAAGCACACACACAAGCACACACACACACACACACACACTCTTGCACACATCTACACACACTCTGACACACATACACACGCTAACACAAACACTCCCATTCAATCACACACACACACACACACACTCACTTGCACACATCTACACACACTATCTCACACACACACACACACACACACACACACACACACACACACACCTACACACACTCTGACACACACACACACACTAACACACACACACTAACACAAACACTCACAGTCAATCACACACACACACTCAAACTCGCACACACACACACACACACACACTCACTTGCACACATCTACACATACACACACACTAACACACACTCAAACTTGCACACACACACACACACACACACATACACATACACTCACTTGCACATATCTACACACACTCTCTGACACATACACACACTAACACACGTACACACTAACACTCACTCGCACTCAATCACAAACACACACACACACACTCTTGCACACATCTACACACACTCTGACACACACTAACACAAACACTCCCATTCAATCACACACACACACTCACTTGCACACAGACACACACTTTGACACACATACACATTCAATCACACACACATACACACACACACACACTCACTTGCACACATCTACACACACTATACACACACACACACACACACTCACTCGCAAACATACACATGCACATTCGCACGCATCCACACACACACTCTCACACACACACTCTCACACACACACACACACACTCACTTGCACATATCTACACACACACTCTGACACATATACACACACTAACACACATACACACTAACACTCACTTGCACTGAATCACACACACTCACACACACACTCTTGCACACATCTACACACACTCTGACACATACACACGCTAACACAAACACTCCCATTCAATCACACACACACACACACTCACTTGCACACATCTACACACACTATCTCACACACACACACACACACACCTACACACACTCTGACACACATACACACACTAACACACACACACTAACACAAACACTCACATTCAATCACACACACACACTCAAACTCACTTGCACACATCTACACATACACACACAAACACACACACTAACACACACTCAAACTCGCACACACACACACACACACACACACACACACACACACACAGCCCTAATGAACTACATCAGGTTTTCACACCCTCCTGCTCACAGTCAGTTGTCATTGTGTGTGTTTGTGTGTGTGTTTGTGCGTCTGTGTGCAACAACGTGATAAAAAACAAAGCAAACAGCCAGATGAGAATTTTCGCACCACCTCAAATCAACACGAGCGGAAGATCCTCGGCCCTGCGAACATCAGAAGAGTTTGAATATTTTCACGGATCATTCGCCTCCACCAGTCGAGGGAAATCAGGGGTTAGCGCTCTGGAACAACTTTATATTTTTGGATTCAGCTTTGGAGTAATTGATCATCAAGACCATCATTCCACTGAAGTTCAGCTGTGCCACGTGACGTGAAAAATAATAAATATATATGACATTTCAAATCCAGATGAACAGAAACACATTTCCTTAGACACATTGAGGATAAATGACATGAATCCACTGGAGAATCTGTCATTACATCACATGTATGTAATATGTGATGAATAAAGAACCTCGAACTTTATAATAATCTTCTGAAACTGCTGTGGACAGACAGTCTACTGTTATGAATCTTTGTGATGTTTTTTTCTTTTTAAAGCTTGATGAAATTATTTCTGTCACAGAATAAAAAAAATGTAATTGCCACTTTTCATCTCGCAATTTTGAGGCAAAACATTGGGAAAAAAATATATAAAAATTTTTTTCTCAGAATTTTGACAAACTCGCAAATAAAAAAAGAATTGCTAGTTTATATCTCACAATTCTAGGAATAAAAAAAGTCAGATTGGCAAGTTATAAAATCATAATTGCAAGAAAAAAGTCAGAATTGTAAGATAAAAAGCTGCAATTAGCTTGTTTATTCTGTGGTGGAAACAAGCTTTCATAAATTACACATTTGGAAAAAACATGAGGGTGAGTAAATAATAGAATTTTAATTTCTGGCTGAACTATTCCTGTTAATGCATCTGTGAGTGTGTGTGTGTGTGTGTGTGTGTGTGTGTGTGTGTGTGTGTGTGTGTGTGTGTGTGTGTGTGCACAGAAGGAGTTGTGTTTGACCTTTGCTGTGCTGTAGAGGTGGCATCTCTGACAGTGTGACAGAGAGACCAGCAGCCGCAATATAATGGATGAGCTCTCTCAAGGTTAACACCTCTCTCGCTCTCTCTCCTCTTCCTTCCTTCTTTCTATCATCCCTTTCTTTTCCTCCTCACTCACTGCTGTTGCTTCTGTACTGGCCTGGTTTTCCTTTTTACTTTTTACATCTTCCTTGTTTTTTCGACCTCAGACCCCCTCCATCTCGACTTCTTCCTTTGACTCACAGATTTCGCTTGCAACTTGCATTGCACTAATGCATTCAAAGCAGTAAACATTTAATCAGTTCATGCATTCCCTGGGAATCGAACCCATGACCCTAGCGTTGCTAGAGCCACGATCAACTGTGTGCGCTAATTTAGTATTCAGAAGTACATCTTTATAATCACATTTGACAATACATTATTAATGTGGTAATTTACATATGCATAAAGCACAGTGATGCTGCCACAGAATGATTAACATATTCATATATAGGCTGAACTCAGGCCATGTTTTGTCTTTAATATCAGCTCAATAATGTGTTTGACAGACATATAGTATGTCATGCTGTAGGTCATGTCTCATTTTCACAACTAATATTTTTATTTTTTGTTGTTGTTTGATTGGTCTACTGAACAGACATTCAGTAGTGTCTAAAACTAATATATAAATTAACTTTTCTGTAACTGAAAGAGATAGATGAGATAGATCTCTGGCTCAATGAGAACAATATATGCACTGAATTTGATGACTGTAGGTAAAACTAACCTAACTCCATCACTTCAGTCAAAAGGTGGCGCTATAAAGCCCCTCCTCCCTGCCCGTTTCTAAGGCTTTGCCCATGTCTACCGGCCAACAACTCTGATGTGTGTGTCAAGTTTCAAGCAATTTGAAGTATGCTAAGTCTCAAAAACACCCAAAAAGAATATTTGTTGCTATGGCAACAGTATTTAAGATATCAAGAATCCTTTCGCAGTCTAGATCTGTCGTGTCTTGACATTCTGACGAAGTCTGAATCAAATCGGGTGAAAATAAGAGGGCGATTTCAAAGCATTTTGAAGGTGACACACTTCCTGCTGCCAGTTGGTGGCGCTATGACTTTGACTCACAATAGTCATATCCATGTGATCGGCCTCCTACAACAAACGCACAGCTGAAATTTAATCAAAATCATGTGTGTGATGTGTCTGATGTGTGTGTCAAGTTTCAAGCAACTTGAAGAGTCTTAAAAACACCCAAAAGGAATATTTGTTGCTATGGCAACAGTATTTAAGATATCAAGAATCCTTTCGCAGGTCTACATCTATCATGTCTTGACATTCGGACGAAGTCTGAAGCAAATCTAAGAGTCTCAAAAACACCCAAAAAGAATATTAAAGTTTGATGTGTTGCTATGGCAACCGTGTTTAAGATATCAAGAATCCTTTCGCAGGTCTACATCTATCAATTTCCTGCTGCCAGTTGGTGGTGCTATGACTTTGACTCATAACAGTCAAATCCATGTGATCGGCCTCCTACAACATACACACAGCTGAAGTTTCATCAAAATCAATGTATGCCGAAGTTATAACACACTTCCTGTTTCCCTTTTTTCGCCATAAATCCGTTGCCTCGCCACAACCAAGCTGTTTGAGATATAAAAAATCTGCTTGCAATTTTGCATCCTCAATGTCTTGACTTCATGCTGACCAGGTTTGGTGGCAACCGGATGAATCCCCTAGGAGGAGTATATCAAGTTCCAGAGCATGCGTTTTTCAAACAACCCATAATAGCCGACTTCCTGTTGGGCGGAGCTAATGACATGCAGTGCAGATGTTGGTCCTAACTGTATGAAGTTACTGTAGGTGAAAAGGGGTACACTACAGAGCCCCTCAAATACAACCATATAAAAGGGTGCGCCAATGCCAACAATGTGTTAATCTATTGCACAACAGCTGATCGTTTAGTCATTAATTGCATTGTTAGCGCCATTGCTAAGCGTCGTGCTAGGCTAGCTGTGAGTTGAAGCCGCTTGCGTCTGTGACAAACAACATTCGTTGCTCATCCATCATAAGTGCCAAACTTAGACATTCATTACAGAGTTTGCCGATCTTTGCTGTTCTCCTCTCCGCTTTTCACTTAATCTCTCTGGAGAACCGTGCCGCCCTTTTTCTGCCGCTACTGATGCTGGAAAGATGCTGAACAGCAGTAAAGGAAGCACTACATTAATTAAATGCAGAAATTTGCCTCACTCTATTTTGTTGCTGAGAAAGAACTGCTAAGATTGATGAACTTCTCTGAGATTCAAGAGCGCTCCGCTAGTCTCAAATCGGAGCTTAATTGAGATGGAACGTCTATTAGGTGAGCCGCATACATTACAGTGTCAAATCTCTGTATTCTAATCTCGCCTCCCTTATTTTTTCACTTCACTCTTTGGCTCTGAAAGCTCTCGCCTTCTTTATATGCGGCGGTGAGGTTAAGGCACGTGCCGTGTGATGAACATGCTCTCGGGCGCAGGGGTCACAAACACAGTCTCCTGAGACTGCAAGGGCTTCGTCTTTGGCAAGGTTGTTTTTTCGAGGAGTAATTCGCCACTGCCTGATTCAAACTCGTCTGAAGGAGGATGATCCTGACCCAGGTACTTACTGGAGCTTTACCCCTTATTTTTACATTCACTGGCACTAAAGTACCACAGTGTACCATGGTACTACTGGATTTTTTTGCATGCAGACCAGTGTAGTAGTTAAGGATTCTCAGAAAAAAAGGGCAGGCCATATTTCACCCTACACTCTAAAATATGTTGGGTTAAAAACAACCCAAGTTGGGTTGAAAATGGACAAACTCAGCGAATGGGTTTTTTTATTCCAGCGGTTGGGTTAAAAGTTTGCTCAACGTGCTGGGTAGTTTTATTTAACCCAACTGTTGTTTAAAAATGACTATATGGCTGGCTTAAAATGAACCCAAAATATGTTGGAAATATTATTGAACATATTTTGGGTTCATTTTAAACACGCAACACAGTAATTTTTAAACAATAGTTGAGATAAATAAAACTATCCAGCGGGTTGGTAAAACAATTAACCCAACTGCTGGGTTTGTCCATTTTCAACCCAATTTGGGTTGTTTTTAACCCAGCATTTTTTAGTGTACACTTGAAAAAATGTATTAAGCATCTAAATGATTTTCCCATAAAGTAAAAATTTTTTTTTTTTTTATTTAATTCATTATATATATATATATATATATATATACACATATAATGAATTAAAAATAAAATATATTAATTGAACAAAAATTATTACGCTTAATGTTATAATAAATTTTTTTATTTAATTAAAAATTTACTTACGAAATAATATATAAAATATCAGTGTTAAATATATATATACTGTATATATATATATATATATATACACACACATTTTTTACATACTCATATACATACAATATTTCATAAATATTGCATGTTCATTTTACAATATACAATTCATTATAATTCTTATATAAAACATTTATAAAAATATAATATATAATACATGTATTTCATAAAAAATAAATATTCATGTTATATATGCAAAATTATATACATATATACACACACTAGTATATATATATATATATATATATATATATATATATATTCAATGTAAAATATTTTAGAAATATATATTCATTACATAAATACACACACACAGACATATATAAACTCAAAAAAAAATATTCAGACAATTTTGATATGTATGATATTTTTTTTTACTAGTGTGTGCAGGACACTATAGTTCATTTCTGTAAGTGAGGATAGCAAAATAAATTGTGACATATTATACCCAAAAATTCTTCATACAGTGGACTACCAGTAAAATTGATAAACATTTGGAACCAAAAATTATTCAGACACTTTGACCTGACCATGTTTTGCTTAAGTGTTAGCTGACATAATTAAGATAAATTTTTTCTGACACAGTTTAACTCTGAGTTCTTGTCATATTTTATTACCATATTTTTAAAACTATAGTGAATAAACTGTATTAATGAATGAAATGTTCAAGGTGTCTGAATACATTCGGTTTGGCTGTATATATATATAAAATGTTAGAGATGCTCAGACTAGCAGCAGAAGGGCAAGTCTATGTTGACAACACCTCAGAATCAAAGATTGTATTTTCATATTCTGGATGCAAAATATGACCTGTGTGAGCCAAGAAGCTCTCGACAAGACCAGAGCGATCTCAAGCGTGAGCCAGTGATTATTCATTCAGTCTCAATAGCAACACACACCTGATCCCTGACAGACACACACACACACACACACACACACGCCAGCACTCTCTCAAGACACTCTTTATATTTAAACATTAATACGATCTACAAAGACTGACACGACTGCAGTGTGGTGAAATATGAAAGCTAAAAGAAAGAGGAGAATGAATACAAGCGCAGACATGATCCGGTCAACTCATTTACACGCAGCCTCATTCATGAAACACGTAAATCGTCCATAAATCCATTCCTATGCACATTGCTGAATGAGTCAATTTATAAAGGAAACGATTTACACTGACATTTGTTCTGCACCAACAAGCAGCAGAATACAAAACAACAACGATTATTATTAAGTCACACTGTACTGCACATGCTGACAGAAACACACAGTCTCGTATGTGACATCCAAATATTATTGTGTTTATATGAACACTAACCCTTAGTAGAACCAATAGTGAATTTCACAAGCCGAGGGTTACCATACTGTACGTTTACAATCTACAGTTTGAAAGCACAGGACGATTGAATGGCAGCAATTTTCCTCCACAAGAGGAGATTCACACAACTTGTCAAAAACTGGAGTAAAATAAACCCACGTTTGAAGCCCGAGCGTAATGGCTGTGATTATGATAGTAGAACTCAACGCAACTGTCTGTGTGAAAATAAATAGCACGAGGCTTTAAAACATCAATGAAATGCAACAACTCCAGTGATTGATTTTTTTTTCACAAGTGCATCAGTGATAACGGTCCATAAATGGAAGAGAGACTCTGAATGACCAGGAACGTGATGCAGGTCTGAATTCGGCTGGTCGATATGAAGAGATTGTTATTTCTTCGCACCGATGGCGCCTGTGGATGTGAGGCGAGTGACGCACGAGAGCGAGGGGAACAACGAAAGCCGAGCGTTTCTTCTGTTATTCCTGTAATAATTAGAGCATTAGTGTCTGGTTGGGAAGCGCTACGTGTATTTGATCTCACACCTGAGAATTTGGTAATATGAGGGCGAAACGCTCAAATGCATCTAAAAGTTTCGATTTTAATAGAATCTTGATCTCGACAGAGAGAGACAAATCTCTGTTTGAGTCTTACAATAAACAGTTTTATTGTGTCGGGTCGCCACCTGATGTCTGACGCAACATCTGGCTCCTGAAACAGAAGCAGAAGCAGCACCGATACAGGTGATCAGAAGCGAACATCTGTGATTCCAGCTCTTGGGAATCATCTGTCCAGCTTCAGAGAGCAGATCTGGGAACGCTTATCTCGCATGCACTAAATATAGACGCCTCTGGATGTCGTCTAGACACTTCTGGAGCAGGAGGGTTTCCATCTAATTATCAGACAGAAGCCTTTCCAAAGAACAAACTGAAGTGGCGTCTCAAAATACCGTCCTGCTGTCACGCCTGCGTCTCACAGAAACAACGAGATCAGTGACAAACTATGATGTTGGCTCGATAGAGCCTGGCCAGAAAGTTTGAAACAGATTGAAGGGGGACCTATAATGCCCCTTTTAACATGTAAAGTAATATAACATGTGATGTAATATCAGTCTCTGGTGTCTCCAGAATGTGTGTGTGAAGTTTCAGCTCAAAATACCCCACAGATCATTTATTATAGCAAGTTGTAAATGCCCGTTTTTGATTGGAAGGAAAAGCTGTTTTTGTGCATGTGCCTTTAAATGCAAATGAGCTGCTGCTCCCCGCCCCGCTTTCCAGAAGAGGGCGGAGCCTTTACAACGCTCACGTGATATTGCAATTCTACTTCATCATGAAAGTTTATTATCTGCATTCATTTTAAAGCCATAACTTCTGAGCGCACAGAAAGCTGGCTGTCAGACGGAGCATCATGTGAGTATCAAACTAAGTTCTCTTGCACTTAAACTGTCAAATACACACATAAATATAGTCGGTTATGTCTGTGAACATAAACATCAGTGGAAGAAATCACATGTATGTGCATTAGATCTGTGTATTAAAGTGACAGCAGCGTAATATACAGTATCTACTGCTGTATCTGCTGTTAATATGAATAATATGCTCTTGACTGAATAACTTTAGCTGCTTTAATAAGAATACATTTCTTACTTGAATGCTGCTGTTAAATGCTCTGGCAAGGAGATAAACATCCTGGGTGGGGTCTATGCTAATAGGGCGGAGTCTGTCAGCAGTAGTGGGTGTGGCCTAAACAATTGCATAAAAACTGTAAATGGCTTATTGCTTATGATTTATGGGGATTAAAAATAATTTTCCATTATAGGGTGGTTGTGCACACAGACTGCAGACACATTTATGTTCAAACACCATGTAAAAGTGAATTTTGCACAATAGTTTGACTTTAAAAGATCTCTGAAGGTTTTCAGCTTGAAGTAGTTTTTTGAAGTTTAAAGGATTGGAAGGCCATACACTGTAAAAATGCTGGGTTAAAAACAAAACAAGTTGGTTTGAAAATGGACAAACACCGTGATTGGGTTGTTTTAACCCAGCAGGTTGGGTAAACATTTAACCCAACCACTGGGTTTGTCCATTTTAAGCCCAACTTTTTTGAGTGTACAGGTCATACAATCAGAAAAACATATTCTGTGTGGTTGCTAGGAGGTTGCTAGGGTACTTGGGACGGTTGCTAGGGTGTTCTGGTTGGTTGGTTGATTGTTTATGTCACGTGTCCATAATATGTGTGCGGTCCATCCATCAGAAAAGCAATACAGAAACCATTAGTGTTAACTAGCAGCGGTAAAGCCATCGAGCACTGACCTATCTCTGACTCGAGCCATCAGTCCGCATTGATTACGCTTTATTACCTTTAAGGTGCTTAAGAGAGACTTCTTATCAGTTGAATTAAAGACGCTCGTTCATTGATGAAGAGTCTGTTCCTGTTCCTTTAAGAAGATCTGCTCACAGTTCAGATAAAGTGGAGAACACATTGAATTTTGCAGTTAATTCACATGATAATGATCGTTATGTCATCATAAAAAATTTATTCAATAGATTACAATCATACAAGATGTTTTAAACATACACAGATCTTTTCTTTTGACATCTAAGAGGTCATCATACCATAAAACATATAAAAACATAAGAACTACTCGTTAGTCCAAAAACAGTTTTTATTGGAACCTCGACTCGTTTACTGCTTCTGCACTTCTCATGATTAATTCATCTCAACACGTGCAATAGTAAAAATGGTTCTTCTACTTCTACTTATTTCACATGCAAAGATGCGACCCAATCAAATGTGGGCATTTAAATTAAAGTCTTAAAGGAGACACGCCCATTTAAATTGTGTTTTTAAATCAAAGCTAAAATTATGAGCATACAAATCCTACATTATAAGTGCGCCTCAAACATTACAAAATAAAAAATGCAGTTGATGATGCCTTTACTAAGTAAAACAGCCACCAAAATAACGTATGCATGCAGTACAGATTCATTTAAGACAATATTCACTGATAATCTTTCATGTCATGTGACTGACTGCAATGTAATATTTGGCAAAAATGCACTGGAAATATGATCAAAGCTAACAGGGAACGTTCTGGCAAGGTTCTCAAACAAACTGTTCTCAAAACGTTAGCACAAAAACACTATTTATGGAACGTTTTTTTCTGGAATGTTCTAATTGGATGTTCATCAAACACTTTTTAAATGTTACTAGTTTCAGAACGTTCAGAGAACATTCAAAAGTAACGTTCCCATAATGTTTGAAAAATGATACTATGTAATCTTCCTGTAACATTCACATATGTTGATGGAACGTTAGTGAAACATTCTTAGAATATATTAGAACATTTTTGTTAGCTGAGATGTGAGATAGAATAAGAGAATTTTTGGGTGAAGTAACTTGAACCAGAAGAATATCTGGAGATCAGTTCTCTCAGGAGGATGAAGGACTAAAGAGGGTCTTTAACAAAACTGCACATTACTGACGCCAAACGAGGGAGTTTCTACCTCTGCATGTTCTGATCGTTCTGCTCCGCTGTTCTCCGGTGTTCAATGGAGCAACATCTCCACATCTGCTGAAACACACTTTACTGAAGAGCCTTTCTGTGATTGCATCAGATTTACAGCACTGAGATCTTCAGAACATAAAATGCATATAAATATCTGCCAATAATATGTCTTAGTAAGAAGATATTTAATGCTTAGTTTATGATCAAAGTATCCGTAGTTTAAAAACATATAATGCAATACAATGATGATTGAGAGATGAACAAATAAATCATGATTTTTCTAATAAATGATGTCTGGATAATCAAGTTGCTTCAGTTCAGTTGAAATATTACTAACAATATCAAAGTTATTCTAATGTTTACATTATAAAAATCAGTGCAGATTTCAGATCAGAAAGACACGAGCTGTACAGATACACTAAAAGACTTTTAAAACAGTCTAAACTATCAATCAGAGACAGAAAGACTTTTATTATATATATTTTCAGATTTTAATTTTGTTGTCCAAATACACTTGCACCAAATGCGTATTTTTAGAATTTTTTCTCTTTAGCTTTATTTTATTTATCTAATAATAATAATAATAATAATAATATATTTTATTTATTTAGCGCCTTTCAGGAACCCAAGGACACTTTACAGTAAGTTGCTATATAATATGAATACATATAAGTATACAATCAGTATACAACATGTGAACAACCAGATGTATGTTTTATTTCAGATTTATTTTGATAATTTAAACACTTTTCTTATGATTTTGTCATTTGTTATTTTTTCATATTTTTATTTAGCTTTACTTTATTTCTTTATTTAATTAGTTGCCACCCTAATATCACATTTTCTAAGTTAAATTATTTATTTATTTTTATTTCAGCTTTATTTTGATCATTTTACCACACTTTTTTAATGATTTTTATATTTAAGTTTTCTAAAGACGGCGTCATTATTGTTTAGTTTGTACGGAAGAGGATTAGGGCCAAGCAATAATAAAAAAATAAAACCATCTCGAGATTAAAGTTGTTAAATTTCGAGAAAAAACTTGTTAAATTTCGAGAAAAAAGTTGAAATAAAATGTTGAGAATAAACTCGTTAAATTACGAGAAAAATGTCGTTAAATTTCAAGAAAAAAGTCGAGATAAAATGTTGAGAATAAAGTCATTAAATTAAGAGAAAAAAAGTCGTTAAATTATGAGAACAAATTCGTTAAATTATGAGAAAAAACTCGTTAAATTTCAAGAAAAAAGTCGAAATAAAATGTTGAGAATAAACTCGTTAAATTACGAGAAAAATGTCGTTAAATTTCAAGAAAAAAGTCGAGATAAAATGTTGAGAATAAAGTCATTAAATTACGAGAAAAAAAGTCGTTAAATTATGAGAACAAATTCGTTAAATTATGAGAAAAAACTCGTTAAATTTCGAGAAAAAAGTCAAGATAAAATGTTGAGAATAAAGTCATTAAATTACGAGAAAAAAGTCGTTAAATTACGAGAACAAATTCGTTAAATTATAAGAAAAAACTCGTTAAATTTCGAGAAAAAAGTCGAGATAAAATGTTGAGAATAAAGTCATAATTTAACGAGTTTATTCTCAACATTTTATCTCGACTTTTTCTCGAAATTTAACAAGTTTTTTTCTCGTAATTTAACGAGTTTATCAACATTTTATTTAGACTTTTTTCTCGAAATTTAACGAGTTTTTTCTCGAAATTTAACAACTTTAATCTCGAGATGGTTTTATTTTTTATTATTGCTTGGCCCTAATCCTCTTCCGTAAGTTTGAGTGTAAGAGTCAGTATTATTTTTTATTATAGTATTTATTAAGAATTCGAATTAGCATTTATTTTTATAGCGTCAGTTTTTTAGTTAGTTTTAGTAATTTTGTTGTGCAAATGTGCTTTTGTCATTTTTTATTAGTTTTTATTTTTTTAAAATATTTCTGTTCAGCTTTATTTTGATCATTTTACCACACTTTTTTAATGATTTTTATATTTAAGTTTTCTAAAGACGGCGTCATTATTGTTTAGTTTGTACAGAAGAGGATTAGGGCCAAGCAATAATAAAAAAATAAAACCATCTCGAGATTAAAGTTGTTAAATTTCGAGAAAAAACTCGTTAAATTTCGAGAAAAAAGTTGAAATAAAATGTTGAGAATAAACTCGTTAAATTACGAGAAAAATGTCGTTAAATTTCAAGAAAAAAGTCGAGATAAAATGTTGAGGATAAAGTCATTAAATTAGGAGAAAAAAGTCGTTAAATTACGAGAACAAATTCGTTAAATTATGAGAACAAATTCGTTAAATTATGAGAAAAACTCATTAAATTTCGAGAAAAAATGTCGAGATAAAATGTTGAGAATAAAGTCATTAAATTACGAGAAAAAAGTGGTTAAATTACGAGAACAAATTCATAAGTCATAATTTAATGAGTTTATTCTCAACATTTTATCTCGACTTTTTCTTGAAATTTAACAAGTTTTTTTCTCGTAATTTAACGAGTTTATTCTCAACATTTTATTTAGACTTTTTTCTCGAAATTTAACGAGTTTTTTCTCGAAATTTAACAACTTTAATCTCGAGATGGTTTTATTTTTTTATTATTGCTTGGCCCTAATCCTCTTCCGTAAGTTTGAGTATAAGAGTCAGTATTATTTTTTATTATAGTATTTATTAAGAATTTAAATTAGCATTTATTTTTATAGCGTCAGTTTTTTAGTTAGTTTTAGTAATTTTGTTGTGCAAATGTGCTTTTGTCATTTTTTATTAGTTTTTATTTTTTTTAAATATTTCTGTTCAGCTTTATCTTATTTTTATTTCAGTTTTAAACTTTGAATTTTTTTATTTTAAATAGTTGCCACCCTAATCCTTAGTTTTTTGAAGTTCAAGAAAGACTTTTACTGGATAAAAGAGTGTCAACTCTCAGTCAGAGACAGAAGGACTGGAGGAGATTGTGTGCGACAGGTTTATCAGACCATCTTCTTCATTTAGAGGCCTTAGAGATTTACATATAAATGATACAGAAGCTTTATAATATTCCCAAGAAATATTAATGCAGATCACAAGCTTTACATGCCTTCAGGTCATCTGACCAGTCGAATTTCAGCACTCAATATCTCCATCTATAATAAAAGTCCCACACCTGACGACAGGTCACGTTTTATCTGTGATCTCCACTTGAAAAGGTCTCCGTCTCGTTCTCGCTCTAGAAGAACCAACAAAAAGACAAATGGCTAAAACGATGCGGTGACAACACTGGGCGTGATTCTTCTTTTTCTGTGCGTGTGTGGTGGCGTTTGGTTAATAATGCCCTGACCGTTTCATTATAGTAATCAGAGAGCGATCGGCCGGCGCTGGCAGAATGAGTGAGAGCCCACACACTCGCCTCATTAACTCACACACACACACACACACACACACACACGACAAATTGGAATTGCCTTTTGCGGTCGGTGGCCCCGACAAAACACACACCCTCTCTCTCTCGTGAAGAGCCGTATCTCTTGTGCCATCGTGTCTCGGGCGCTCACATTACTCCTACATCTGCGACGGGGCGGCAGAGAGAGAAAACACAAAGAGAGACGGGTCATTCCATGCTTATGTTGTAATTTGAGCTCAGCGTGAAATCAAAATTGACTCCATTTGCATTTGCACATTTGGCCGAAACATTGCATTCACACTTTATGTTTCATCATATCGTTCATTCACCGGGAATATTTACTTCAGTGTTTCAGAGAGACACAAACCAACACCATAAAACAAAACTGAATTTGCTGTACCTGTTGATACTCACTGTCACTTTTCCCTCCAAAATGATGTCACTTCCTGGAGGATGATGTCATTAACCCTGTAAAGCCAGACATATGAAATAATAGGGTTTTTTTTTTTTTTTTTTAATGGAACAGTTTATTGAACATTTAGGGAAAAAATATAAAATATCTAAAAGAAAAAAAGTTTGCATATGTGTTTTTTTGTTCATCTTTGAGCCTTTCATGGATCATATTCAGTTGCAAGAAAAAGTATGTGAACCTCTTGTGGATGTAAACATCTTTTATGTAAAATATCTTTCTCAGGACAGTACTAAATAAAAAAATATCATGCATTTTGTTAAAATTATTCACATTTTCACAGATTCTGCAAGTGGTTCACAAACTTTTTCTTGCAACTGTAGTCTGATATAATGCGAATATGAAGGAAAAACAAGAACATGTGACTCACCTTCATCATCCGCAGACGTGAGTTTGGACTCATTATCATATT
The DNA here is from genome assembly GCF_018812025.1 of Megalobrama amblycephala. Lineage (NCBI taxonomy): Eukaryota > Metazoa > Chordata > Actinopteri > Cypriniformes > Xenocyprididae > Megalobrama > Megalobrama amblycephala. The sequence continues at coordinate 2,684,992 of NC_063051.1, forward strand.
GTGATTCCTCAAGCGCTTTACAAACACCATCTCAATCGCTTCATTAGTACAAACGTCTTCTTAAGTGCTCGCTGGAGGAACTGCAGACTGTTTTTGGCCTGTGGGAACATAAAAACACACGGTTATTAGAAAGAGCAACGACACACTTTAAATCCAAGTCTGTCTAGGCAAATGTCAAAATCTCCAGCCTGAGCAGATGAAGCGCTCGAGCAGACGTCACTTTGATGAAGCGCACTGCATTTACACATGATTGACAGCTGTCACTTACGCTATCGGCCCAAAATAACGACATGGAGACGCCAACTTCAGAAAGAGGAACGTTTCAAAACGAGCAGTTTAGGTTCAATAAATGCTGCTTCTAAGTTTAGAGTACAGTATTAACTAGTGTCAGTTTTTAAGATCTTCTGTGATTCTTCATATGAACCTTATAAAGAACCCAGGAACCAATATAATCATCATTTTAACACTTTTCTTATGATTTTTATATACTTAAGTTTTCTAAAGATGGTGTCATTATAGTTTAGTTTGAGTAAGAGTCAGTGTTATTTTAGTATGGTATTTAGTTTTTAATTAGCATTTATATATTCAGTTTTTATTTTAGTTTTTAGTCATTTTGCTGTCCAAATGTGCTTTTGTGATTTTTTTATTTTATTTTTTATTTTAATTATTTTTATCTAATATTTATGTTTTATTTTATTTCAGATTTATTTTGATCATTTTAACACTTTTCTAATGCTTTTGCCATTTTTTCATATTTTTATTTAGCTTTTATTTTATTTTTATTTCAGTTTCTTCAACTTTTTTATTTCAGTTAGTTGCCACTCTAATACTACGTTTTCTACATTCAATTATTTTTTTAATTTTATTTCAGCTTTATTTTGATAGTTTTAATACACTTTTCATATGATTTTTAAAATGATGTTTTCTAAAGACGCCGTCATAATAGTTTAGTTTGAGTATAAGTCAGTATTATTAATTATTATAGTATTTATTAATATTTTAAAAATAACATTTATTTTTATATTTTCAGTTTTTTAGTAATTTTGTTGTCTAAATGTGATTGTCATTTTTTTATTTTTAAAAAAATATTTATTTTTATTTTTATTTTATTTTTTATTTCAATTATTTTTATCTAATATTTATGTTTTATTTTATTTAAGATTTGTTTTGATAATTTTAACACACTTTTCTTATGCTTTTGTTTTTTTTTTTCATATTTTTTATTTAGCTTTATTTTATTTTTATTTCAGTTTCAACTTTTTTTTTCAATTAGAAAAGGTAGTATTAGGGTGGCACCTAAATTCAATTGTTTATTTATTTTTTATTTAAGATTTATTTTGATCATTTTAACACACTTTTCTTATGATTTTTATATTTAAATTTTCTATAGATGGCGTCATTATCATTTAGTTTGAGTATAAGAGTCAGTATTATTTATTAGTATTTATTAATATTTTGAATGAGAATTTTTTTATATTTTCAGTTTTTTAGTTAGTTTTAGTGATTTTGTTGTCTAAATGTGCTTTTGCCATTTTTTATTAATTTTTGATTTTTTTAAATATTTCTATTTAGCTTTATTTTATTTTTATTTCAGTTTCAACTTATTTTTTTTTTTCATATAGTACTCCCTAATCCTAAATTTTTTGAAGTTCAAGTTTTTTTAATCTAAAATTTATATTTTATTTAATTTCAGCTTTATTTTGGTCACTAAAAATCTTTTATTCTGATATCCAAAGGATCTCAGCAGGAGGCTTTTATCGTTCAGCTCGTAAAGCTCAGGCACCTTTAAGCTCAGTGACATATAATACGACTCCACAGCAGCAGAAGCAGCCATGGCTTTAATAACCAGCACACCTTCCCCTTCAGTGACACTAATGTTAGTCCGATCGGCCGAGCGTGAGGGCCTAAACACACACACACACACACACACGCTGCTTCCTTCCTCTCTTTCCCTCACCGACCGCTGTGACTTATAGCAGGAGACTTCAATAAGCCAGCGGCTAATGCAATTAGAAACAAAGAACACTATTTATTATAGCGGCGGCGCTGGAGCCGCAGGCCAGAGGATGCTGCATGTGTGTGGAGAAGATCAGGAGAACTGGACACATTTCATTACGAGAACATATTCAGAGAGAAACTGAGACTCTCGTTGGGCTCTTGAGTCGAGGAATATTTCAGGAGATTAAAAACATCAAAAGAAAACCTGATGATCAGAACAACCAGAGACACCAGAGACGTCATGAACTCGATTTCCAGGTGACACGTGTACTGACACAATGTGCATCTTAAAGTGGTGTTTGATTATGATTTGACTTTTTTAACTTTAGTTAGTGTGTAATGTTGCTGTTTGATCATAAACAACATCTGCAAAGTTACGATGATCAAAGTTCAATGCAAAGAGAGATATTTTCTATTACAGAAACGGCTGGTAGGAACTACAACAAGCTTCTTCCTAGGTTAGTGACATCACAAACCCTAAAATTTACATAAACCCCGCCCCCGAGAACACTCAACAAAGGGGGCGGGGCCATGTTGGGCTGCTTTAGAGAAGAGGAAGAGTTGTTTTTGTAAATGCCGTCATTTTACGCCGGACTGCTTCACAAACGAGGGTCAATTCAACACAAAAGATGAACATGACGGCACATGCTAGTGGATGAGTTGAATCAACTCCACAGCAACTACATCAATTTATCCACTAACCATTCAGAAACGTCTAAAAGTTGTAACTTCTTCCTGAGTCTCTCCATCAGTGTCGACTCCGGTTTGAACAATGTAAGGCTGAACACTTTCCTCATTTTAGCTGCGTGAGATTCTCCAGCTTTGTTGTTGTTGAGCTGTTAAAGCTCCGCCCTCTTCTGGAAAGCAGGCAGCTCATTTGCATTTAAAGGGACACACACAAAAATGCCATGTTTTTGCTCACACCCAAATAGGGGCAAATTTGACAAGCTATAATAAATGATCTGTGGGGGATTTTGAGCTGAAACTTCACACACACATTCTGGAGATTACATTCAGCCAAAGACATACACATAGATGATATAGTTATAAAGAGCAATATCTACATGAATATATTTACTAAAACATCTTAAATCTATAATAAAAGACCACATCAATTAACACTTCTGAATATAAGATGCTTATGAATCACTGAATCAGAGTCGATTCATTAATATGGACAGAATGAACTGATTCACAGAACTCTCATTTCATTTTTCTCTTCTTAAAATCAGATGTTATTAAAACAAACAAATACATTTAAACTAAAACTATTACAAATAACTTTTAGTAATCATAATAAAGCTGAAATAAAATCAAAGAAATATTAGATAAAAACTTAAACTTGAAAAAACTTAGGGTTAGTGAGAGAAATAACCAAAACAAAGTGAGTTTAAGTTGGAAGTAAAACTGAAATAAAAATAAATGAAGCTAAATAGAAATATATAAATAAAATGACAAAAGCACATTTGGACAGCTAAATTACTAAAAAGACAAATTAAAATTAAAACTGATTTTTTTTTTCTTTAAATATTATGTATTTACATATTATATATTAAATATTAAATATTAATAAATATTATTTAGTAATTATATATTAATAAGATATAAATAATACTAATATAATATAATTGATTTAGTCTAGGAAAGTTAAATATAAAAAGTCATAAAAAGTGTGTTAAAATCATTGAGATATTATGATGTTGATACTTTTTTACATAACTATCTTAAAGTGATTGTGAATATATAGTGATTTTTTAATGAACTGACATAAATCAAAGAAAAAAGCTTATATTTGATGATTCTGTGTTTGATTTCTAGGAGCAACAGGTCATTTAATGACTTCATGTCGAACTTATCTTTTGTAATAAAGGATATTTTTACCGCAGGGACATCGTGCAGTGCCTCACACTGATGCTCGAAGGTGACCCTGTGTGTGTGTGTGTGTGTGTGTGTGTGTGTGTGTGTGTGTGTGTGTGTGTGTGTGTGTGTGTGTGTGTCGCTAACAGAGCAAAGACTCAGACAGAAGCCACCTGGAGAGAGAGAGAGAGAGAGAGAGAGAGAGAGAGAGAGTTTAGCTTTAAATAAATCAAATTACTACACTGACTAACCCTAACCAAACCCCTAAAGGAAAACACACACACACACACACACACACTATAACGTGTCTCTCATTACTCATGCAATTAAAGAGCTCAACGGCCACATAAATAACCATCCGGCTTCATTCCCGGAGGATCTCCGGACAGACGGAGGAGGAACTCTTACACACACAGGTAAGGTCTCAGACGTCAGCACAAATCCAGCGTTCAGCTGATTCCAGGTTTCCAGAGACAGTGAGAGAAGTTAATGTTGGGACTGTTGAGCAAGTTCAGATTCAGCTCTCTGTGAATGAAAAATACTTTCAGACTTTGACACACTTTCTGATTCTACAATCTGCAATGAAACATGAAGACTGCATCTGAAATCACACCACAGAGCGGAACAAGAGTATCTGAAAGAGAACAAAGTCAGAATTCATATTGATAAAACAAGTAGCTGGTAGGTCACATGACAGATGTAGTACATCTGGATTACAGCCATACTGTATTTTTTAATGCTTGCATTATTCAAAAAGAAGTATCTACTTAGAGAGTACGTGATTTAAGATACAGCCAAAAGGTTTTGGGGTGATTCTGCAGACTTCTGGCTCCGCCCACTCCAGCACAGGTGTCAATCATCCCAGTTAATGCATCTGTGCAGCTGTTCTCATCCTTTCTGACTTCATCCACAACAATATTAGCAGGCCTGAAACCCACAGTGAATTTGCTTAATTTTTCCATTTGTTTGTAAGAATTAAGATATTTTAAAATTATTAATTCCTGCCCAAAAATGCTTTAATTGTGATATAAAATGTTGAAATTATGACACACTACATCATAATTAATCAATAAAAAGTCCTAATTGCGATATTAAAAAGTTGAAATTATAAAATGTTGAAATTATGACATACTGTCATTATTAAATTAAAAGTAATAATTATGAAATTAAAAAGTTGAAATTATGAGATACTACATCATTATTAAATAAAAAGTAATAATTATGAAATTAAAAAGTAAAAATTATGACATATTATGTCATTATTAAATAAAAGTCCAAATTATGAGATTAAAAATTTGAAATTATAAAATGTTGAAATTATGAGATAGTTAGAATTATGACATACTGCATCATTATTAAATAAAAAGTAATAATTATGAGATTAAAAAGTTGAAATTATGACATACTATGTCATTATTAAATAAAAAGTAACAATTATGAGATAAAAAAATTGAAATTATAAAGTTGAAATTATGAGATACTACATCATCATTAAATAAAAGTCCAAATTATGAGATTAAAAAGTTGAAATTATAAAATGTTGAAATTATGAGATAGGTAAAATTATGTCATACTATGTCATTATTAAATAAAAAGTAATAATAATTATGAAATTAAAAAGTTGAAATTATGACATACTATGTCATTATTAAATAAAAAGTAACAATTATGAGATTAAAAATGTGAAATTATAAAGTTGAAAAGTCCAAATTATGAGATTAAAAAATTGAAATTATAAAATGTTGAAATTATGAGATAGTTAGAATTATGACATTCTGCATCATTATTAAATAAAAAGTAATAATTATGAGATTAAAAATTTGAAATTATAAAGTTGAAATTATGAGATACTACATCATCATTAAATAAAAGTCCAAATTATGAGATTAAAAAGTTTAAATTATAAAATGTTGAAATTATAAGATACTGCATCATTATTAAATAAAAAGTAATAATTATGAGATTAAAAAGTTGAAATGATTAGATACTACATCATTATTAAATAAAAAGTAATAATTATGAAATTAAAAAGTTCAAAATTATGACATATTATGTCATTATTCAATAAAAAGTAATAATTATGAGATTAAAAATTTGAAATTATAAAGTTCAAATTTTGAGAAATTATGACATTATGGGGAAAAAAAGAAAAATCATTTAAATCAAATAAGAAATATCTGTATTTACAGCACATTTAAATGCTTGTTTTGTCTTATTTTAGACCATAATAAAGTGCTGCAATGTTTTTAAGAAACTGTACCAAAATCTGACATAATGCCAGTTTTATGGTAAACACAATGTTCTGTCAAACAGAATGTAAAGACCAGAATATATTGAGCTTCAGATCTGCTCAGATTCAGCCTAATGTTTCCTGACGGTTCATTTATAAATGCACAGATGTACAGTAAACGCTGTATAGTCGCTCACACACACACACACACACACACACACACACACACACACACCGAAATCAGTGTTAGAGCAGCGCTTCATCTTCTTTCATTATCGGACCCTTGCGAGGCTCGTCCTGACAGTCCAATTCCTCACCGCTGCCACACCGTCATCCCTAATTCATTTTCCTCTTCCGCCCCTGACCCCGCGCATAAAGAGCGACAGAATTGTCTGATCTCAGTACAGACAGACTCCGAGATCATCAGTAGATACATCTTCATCTTCACGTGCCTCCAGATCGGCTGTCAGAGCGCTTTCTGTAACAAATACAATTAGAGTCTGAACGTCTCGCGCTCCACCGAACTCTACACAACTCTACAGTAACACAGCATTAAACTCTATACTGAACACTGCTCTCAGCAACATTCTTAAATCAAGATCCATTTACTGGAGATGGAAAATGACTGAAGATAAGAAGAATTGAGTGAAAATGAAGTGAGTTTGTGCTTAAAACAAGAACAAATATCTGCCAATGAGGTCAGAGAAATAAACTGAATTCATGCTTTAATCATGCTTCGGTAAATCGTAATTACATAAAAAGTCATAATTATGAGTTTAAAATTTGAAATTATTATGATATAAAATGTTGAAAATGTGAGACAAAGTACATCATAATTATTAAATAAAAAGTCCTGAGCATGAGATTAAAAAGTTGAAATTATAAAAATTTGAAATTGTGATAGTTAAAATTATGACATACTATGCCATTAAAATATAAAAAAGTAATAATTATGAGATTAAAATGTTGAAATCATAAAAATTGAAATTGAGATAGCTGAAATTATGACATACTGCATCATTATTAAATAAAACGTAATAATTATGAGATTAAAAAAATGAAATTATGAGATAGTAGAAATTATGACATACTCTGTCATAATTATTAAATAAAAAAGTACTAATTACTAATTATGAGATTAAAAAATTTAAATTAAAAAATTTAAATTATAAATTTAAATTATGAGATAGCCTAAATTTATGACATATTAAGTCATTATTAAACAAAAAGTCATAATTATGAGATTAAAATGTTGAAATTATAAAATGTTGAAATTATGAGATAGTCGAAATTATGACATACTCTGTCATAATTATTAAATAAAAAAGTACTAATTATGAGATTAAAACTGAAATTAAAAATTGAAATGATAAATTGAAATTATGAGATAGTCAAAATTTATGACATACTACATCATTATTAAATAAAGTCATAATTATGAGATTAAAAACTCGAAATTATGAGATAGTCAAAATTATGACATACCATGTCATAATTATTAAATAAACAGTCCTAATTGTGAGATTAAAAAGTTGAAATTATAAGAGTTGAAATTATGAGTCAAAATTATGACATACGTCATTATTAAATAAAAAGTCATAATTGAGATTAAAAAACTGAAATTATTAAAAAAAAGTTGAAATTGACATACTAAGACAATTTTTTTATTTTTTGTTATAATTATGACAAAACTGTGAAATTATGACATACAAAGTCATAATTATGACATACTAAGTCATTTTTTTATTTTTATGTCAATTATCTTAAAAAAATTAAGAGATAAATTGTCAAAATTATGAGTTTCTATGTCCTAAATATGGCTTTTTATGTTACAATTTCAACTTTTTATGTTATAACTATGACTTGGTATGTCATAATTTTGGATTTTGAATATCATAATTATGACTTTTTAAAGATTAAGACTTTTTCATCTCATTATTATGACTTGGTTTGCCTTCATTCCGACATTATATGTCAGAATTATCATTTACAGAAGCATGATTCTTGTGTGTCAGAAATGGGCTTCCATACAAATGTGTCAACAGACATTTTCCAATCAAATGTATCTTGATTAAAGAATGTTTAGACTGGAGAACAAGACAAAAATACGAGGAGGAACATCACTTTTACAGAGTAAGAGGTCCTTCAGACTATACAGCTCTTGACACGTGTTATTTTACACATTATTCTCATTCTCTGACCCATAACCAGGAGTAACATGTGATAAAAGATTATCTTGCATGTTAATTTGAGTTTCTGCAGTGTAGATCTGTTTAGCCCCGCCCACCCGACACCTCATTGGATGAAAGTCACACTCCTCATGTATAGTAAACAGCATTTACTCACACTCATGTTCTTCCAAACCTGTTGGACTTTCTTTTGTGGAACATGAAGATTTTTTAAAGAATTGATTTGGTTCCCAGAGTTCTCCAGCAGAAGAAAGAAAGTCATGCAGGTTTAGAATTGATATGAGGGCGAGGAAATGATAAATTTGGGTGAATGATCCCTTTAAATGCTTCTAAACAGCCTGTATGAACTTTGTTTGGTTGCTTGACATTCAGTCCGTCAGTCGTTTCTAGTCTGCACTGGTCAAAAGTCTGGTTCTGTAAGATGCAATAACATCTAATCAGGTCAAAACAAACTTCATGAATCCACACTGAATTACATCTCATGTTTTCCATCGTGAGATGTGTGTAACTTCAGAAAGGAAACACACACACACTGAGTAAAATGTGTCAGAGGGGATGATTTCGAGCTTCTGGCATGTTTTACATTTGAAGGGGGAGAAGAAAATCTATATTTAACGTTTATTTAATGTTTGCAGAAGACAAACAAGCTGAAATGTGCAGCCGTGCAGCATGAAAACACGCCACCCATGAGGACGATTTGAAAAAATCACAATTATGAGCAGAATACAGATGTTTACTGACTTCAAGCAGCAGAATATTGTTCACTGAGACTCTGAATACATTTACAACATGATGAAAATTACTCCTGTTGAATCTCATCATGCTCTCAGTCTCTCTGTGCCCCATTTAAGAGACTTTTATTTGTTATTATTTCATTTCCAGACAGGCAAGAGTGGACGCAGGATACAATACGAGACAAATCAGAGAATATTAGACTGTGTGATCGTCCGTCAGTGCCTCTTAAAACTGATGTGTGTGTTTCATGTCCAGAGCAGCGTTATTTTACTTTATCATTGGTATACTATTTTTAACATACTACTATATGATTTTTATATACTATTATTAATATTTTGAATTATATTTTATTTTTATATTTTCTGTTTTCACTTTAATTGTCTTTTTGTTAATCTTTTGAATTAGATTTTATTGTTTATATTTTGTTTTCATTTTCATTTTAGTTAGTTTCAGTGATTTTGTTGCATTTTTGTTAATATTTTTAATAAAATTTTATTTAATATTTTCTGTTATTTTAATTTTAGGTGAAGTTTTAGTCATTGTGTTGCATGTTTTTGTAAATAATTTGAATTACATTTTATTTTTATATGTTCAGTTTTCATTTGAATTTTTGATTTAGTTTTAGTAATTTTGTTGCATGTTTTTGGTAATATTTTGAATTACATTTTATTTTTATATTTTCAGTTTTCATTTTAATTTTATATAAAGTTTTGGTCATTTTGTTGCATGCTTTTGTTAACATTTTGAATTACATTTTATTTTAATATTTTCTGTTATTATTTTAATTTTAGTTAAAGTTTTTATCATTTTGTTGTGTTTCTCATTTTACATTAGTATTAGTTTTTTAAGTATTATGTTCATATAGTTAAGTTTTAATTTTATTAGTTTTAGTTAGTACTTCACCTTTAAATGTAAATTCAGAAAGCTGCAATATAAAAATAAAGTTTAAGCTTTATTCTATACTGTAATTTGCATGCGTGCATTGGTCATGTGACACTCAAGAACCAATGACCTGCTCACTCTCTGCTTTCATTGCATGGAAAAGAGCAGCATGAACATTTTGCTAAACGTCTCCAGAAAAGAAAGTCAAACAGGAACGACTGAGTAAATGATGACAGAATCTTCATTTCTGAGTGAACTAACCCTTTAATTTCCTCCATGCTTCTCTTTACACATTCAGAACTCACACACCTGACACCCTGATGCATTATGGGTGAAGATGCTACCAGACAACGCCTCCCCAAAACTGCTTACTTATCGACATTCTTTTAATATCGGCCGAGAAATTCTGCAAACGCGTCACTTTCTGCCTCTATCGGGTGTTTGGAGCGCAGCGGGAGATAAGAGCGGATGGGTGACATTATTCTCACTGAGAGCGGGATCAATGCCGAGCGTTAAAGGTGAAAGATCACCGGGAGAGTAGCCACAGCTAGTTAACGTAATGGCGCTGTGGACGGGACGGCCGCACGGAAGCAGATTGAGCGAGACGGGTCGGCTGGGAGACGCATTTAGAGGGAAAACAGGACAGAAGCTACCAATTCAGAGAGGAGCCGTGCAGAAGGATACTGAGCTGAAAAATATCACACACACACAAACGCAGCGGCCCGCGTGCGCCCATCACTTCAGTCTAAAGCAGCAGCGTGTGTCCGAACCATCTGCTGCGCTACGCAGGAAAACAACTCCATGCTAAATGAGAGAAGAGGGAGGAAACAGGAAGGCGAGGATGTGACGGGGTCCGTGTCTGAAAACAACTGTGAATTTCAACAGTTCACCTCAAAATCAACAGACAGAAATGTGTATATATTGAAAACGGACAAATCCAGCGATTGGGGTGTTTTAACTCAGCGAATAAGATGTTTTAACCCAGCAATTGGGTCATTTTAACCCAGCAATTGGGGTGTTTTAACCCAGCGAATAAGATGTTTTAACCCAGCAATTGGGTCGTTTTAACCCAGCAAATAAGATGTTTTAACCCAGCAATTGGGTCATTTTAACCCAGCAATTGGGGTGTTTTAACCCAGCGAATAAGATGTTTTAACCCAGCAATTGGGTCATTTTAACCCAGCAATTGGGGTGTTTTAACCCAGAGAACGGGATGTTTTAACCCAGCAATTGGGTCGTTTTAACCCAGCAAATAAGATGTTTTAACCCAGCAATTGGGTCATTTTAACCCAGCAATTGGGATGTTTTAACCCAGCGAAGAAGATGTTTTAACCCAGCAATTGGGTCATTTTAACCCAGCAATTGGGATGTTTTAACCCAGCGAATAAGATGTTTTAACCCAGCAACTGGGTCGTTTTAACCCAGCAATTGGGATGTTTTAACCCAGCGAAGAAGATGTTTTAACCCAGCAATTGAGTCGTTTTAACCCAGCAATTGGGGTGTTTTAACCCAGCGAATAAGATGTTTTAACCCAGCAATTGGGTCGTTTTAACCCAGCAAATAAGATGTTTTAACCCAGCAATTGAGTCGTTTTAACCCAGCAATTGGGGTGTTTTAACCCAGCAATTGGGTCGTTTTAACCCAGCAATTGGGTCGTTTTAACCCAGCAATTGGGATGTTTTAACCCAGCAATTGGGGTGTTTTAACCCAGCAAATAAGATGTTTTAACCCAGCAATTGGGTCGTTTTAACCCAGCAATTGGGATGTTTTAACCCAGCGAAGAAGATGTTTTAACCCAGCAATTGAGTCGTTTTAACCCAGCAATTGGGTGTTTTAACCCAGCGAATAGATGTTTTAACCCAGCAATTGGGTCGTTTTAACCCAGCAAATAAGATGTTTTAACCCAGCAATTGGGTCGTTTTAACCCAGCGAATAAGATGTTTTAACCCAGCAATTGGGGTGTTTTAACCCAGCGAATAAGATGTTTTAACACAGCAATTGGGTCGTTTTAACCCAGCAATTGGGATGTTTTAACCCAGCGAATAAGATGTTTTAACCCAGCAACTGGGTCGTTTTAACCCAGCAATTGGGATGTTTTAACCCAGCGAAGAAGATGTTTTAACCCAGCAACTGGTCGTTTTAACCCAGCAATTGGGATGTTTTAACCCAGCGAAGAAGATGTTTTAACCCAGCAATTGAGTCGTTTTAACCCAGCAATTGGGGTGTTTTAACCCAGCGAATAAGATGTTTAACCCAGCAATTGGGTCGTTTTAACCCAGCAAATAAGATGTTTTAACCCAGCAATTGGGTCGTTTTAACCAGCGAATAAGATGTTTTAACCCAGCGAATAAGATGTTTTAACACAGCAATTGGGATGTTTTAACCCAGCAATTGGGGTGTTTTAACCCAGCAAATAAAATGTTTTAACCCAGCAATTGTGTCGTTTTAACCCAGCGAATAAGATGTTTTAACCCAGCAATTGGGTCATTTTAACCCAGCAATTGGGGTGTTTTAACCCAGAGAACGGGATGTTTAACCCAGCAATTGGGTCGTTTTAACCCAGCAAATAAGATGTTTTAACCCAGCAATTGGGTCATTTTAACCCAGCAATTGGGATGTTTTAACCCAGCGAAGAAGATGTTTTAACCCAGCAATTGGGTCATTTTAACCCAGCAATTGGGATGTTTTAACCCAGCGAATAAGATGTTTTAACCCAGCAACTGGGTCGTTTTAACCCAGCAATTGGGATGTTTTAACCCAGCGAAGAAGATGTTTTAACCCAGCAATTGAGTCGTTTTAACCCAGCAATTGGGGTGTTTTAACCCAGCGAATAAGATGTTTTAACCCAGCAATTGGGTCGTTTTAACCCAGCAAATAAGATGTTTTAACCCAGCAATTGAGTCATTTTAACCCAGCAATTGGGGTGTTTTAACCCAGCAATTGGGTCGTTTTAACCCAGCAATTGGGTCGTTTTAACCCAGCAATTGGGATGTTTTAACCCAGCAATTGGGGTGTTTTAACCCAGCAAATAAGATGTTTTAACCCAGCAATTGGGTCGTTTTAACCCAGCAATTGGGATGTTTTAACCCAGCGAAGAAGATGTTTTAACCCAGCAATTGAGTCGTTTTAACCCAGCAATTGGGGTGTTTTAACCCAGCGAATAAGATGTTTTAACCCAGCAATTGGGTCGTTTTAACCCAGCAAATAAGATGTTTTAACCCAGCAATTGGTCGTTTTAACCCAGCGAATAAGATGTTTTAACCCAGCAATTGGGGTGTTTTAACCCAGCGAATAAGATGTTTTAACACAGCAATTGGGTCGTTTTAACCAGCAATTGGGATGTTTTAACCCAGCGAATAAGATGTTTTAACCCAGCAACTGGGTCGTTTTAACCCAGCAATTGGGATGTTTTAACCCAGCGAAGAAGATGTTTTAACCCAGCAACTGGGTTGTTTTAACCCAGCAATTGGGATGTTTTAACCCAGCGAAGAAGATGTTTTAACCCAGCAATTGAGTCGTTTTAACCCAGCAATTGGGGTGTTTTAACCCAGCGAATAAGATGTTTTAACCCAGCAATTGGGTCGTTTTAACCCAGCAAATAAGATGTTTTAACCCAGCAATTGGGTCGTTTTAACCCAGCGAATAAGATGTTTTAACCCAGCGAATAAGATGTTTTAACACAGCAATTGGGATGTTTTAACCCAGCAATTGGGGTGTTTTAACCCAGCAAATAAAATGTTTTAACCCAGCAATTGTGTCGTTTTAACCCAGCGAATAAGATGTTTTAACCCAGCAATTGGGTCATTTTAACCCAGCAATTGGGGTGTTTTAACCCAGAGAACGGGATGTTTTAACCCAGCAATTGGGTCGTTTTAACCCAGCGAATAAGATGTTTTAACCCAGCAATTGGGTCATTTTAACCCCGCAACTGGGGTGTTTTAACCCAGAGAATGGGATGCTTTAACCCAGCAAATGAGTTGTTTTAACCCAGTGAATAAGATGTTTCAACCCAGTAAATAAGATGTTTTAACCCAACGATTGGGTTGTTTTACCCCAGTGAATAAGATGTTTTAACCCAGCAAATGGGATCTTTTAACCCAGCGAATAAGATGTTTCAACCCAGTAAGTAAGATGTTTTAACCCAGCGATTGGGTTGTTTTAACCTAGTGATTGGGTTGTTTTAACCCAGTGAATAAGATGTTTTAAGCCAGTAAATAAGATGTTTTAACCCAGCGATTGGGTTGTTTTAACCTAGTGATTGGGTTGTTTTAACCCAGTGAATAAGATGTTTTAAGCCAGTAAATAAGATGTTTTAACCCAGCAAATGGGATCTTTTAACCCAGCGATTGGGTTGTTTTAACCCAGCAATTGGGTTGTTTTAACCCAGTGAATAAGATGTTGAATAAGATGTTTTAAATCAGCAAATGGGTGGTTTTAACCCAGTGAACAAGATGTTTTAACCCAGCAATTGGGTTGTATTAACCCATCAAATGGGATGTTTTAACCCAATCCAGCCCATTTTGAACCCAACTTGGATTGTTTATATATATATATATTATATAGCATAAAGAAAATGAAACAAATGAACTATAATCCATTAAGAGTTTTTGCATTGTGACATTTTTTTCAATGACAATTAAACACATTTTTATCTGACAAATCAATTACCATAATGCATCTTCTTTTTTTTAAATTCTCATTATTATAATTATTACTAATAGTAATTTGCATTGACATTACATCACATTTCATGCATTTGGCAGATGCTTTAACCCAAAACAATTTATGTTGCATTCAAGTTACACATTATAAAAGATCTGCTTTAGTCACAAACCACCTTAAGCATGACATTTACATTTAATGCATTTGCAAACACTTTCATCCAAAGCGACTTGCGTTCAAGGTTTGCATTTTAGAGGGTTTGTTTACAGAAATACCTTAAAACATTTGCTTTCTTCGTGCAAAACATAATTTCACATTTTTTAATTTTGGGGGTCAAATGTGATGAAATTAGTCTCCTAATGAGACTGTAAACACAGCATGCGGGCCGCAGCGGTCACTCAAGAACAATCGCTCCCATCACTGCGTTCAGGAAACAGCAACACAAACAGGGTTATA